>NW_028143909.1:0-17067 GCF_977018435.1 Lepisma saccharinum
GGTGGTCCATGTTATGCGCAGGAGAATTTTTAAAAAATGTCTTGTTTCTCGAACCTGTGGCCTGTAGATTTGCTTTGTTGGCAAACAGAAACAGAAAATGGCACCATGTTATTCTATACTGATATACTGATAGTCAACAACTATGTCGAAAAGCAATGATGGGGGGGGGGGGACTTGTCTGTGTTGGGTCTTATTAACAACTTCACTGCTGTACCTGCACAACTCATCGACAACAAATCAACAATGTTAGGAAATGTGTGCATGGCCCCCGAGAATACAATTTAAAATCACTGATGTGATATGAACCCTCTTCACTTGTGTGTATTTGAATATGCGAACATGAGGTATTTTGAATAATCGAGGCGGACAATCACAAAAACAGCTTGCAACGGTATGGAGAGTTCAAACTTCAGACGATTGTTGTTAATCTACGAAAAGCCAAGGGGCGAACGGAGATCACTACGAAAATTGTAACGAGAGGCTATTTTGGCTAATGGCAACGATGAGGATGAATAATAGTTGTTTTGATGAAATTGAAAAAATAGGGCACGTCTGCTTCGAAGTGCATTACACCAACAACTACAATTGTCCTTCTTCCCCACACGAGGTGATTAACAGAGGTGTATTTTTGCCGGTCTACGACTCTGAGGGCTCAAGTTACAATGTTTACCTATAGCTGTACATATTTAAAAATGACCTGAGCAATTAAATGTTACAATACCGATCCTGATTTTTGTCGGATGACGTAGGTTGCAATCCCACCCCCCCCCCCCCCGATGGCGTATAGACTTAAATGTTTCCATAACATGAAATACTGTTAATGGAAATCTGTCGTTTCTAATGTAAAAATCATATAACAAGAAAAAGAAGAAAATAAATGTTGCGAGCAAATACGGAGCCTCAACCCAAACACATAAATAATCAGACAAGATGTCAACGGTGCGTTCATAACTAACAAGTGATTATTCAAAAATTGAAATGGTGCAGGGGGAAACAACCAACTAACTAACTAGGCTTCTTAAACCCGAGGACAGCAAATACAAGCCTATCCTGATCTGAGAAAGATCTCTATCTATTTTTTTTCCATCCCAACCGATTTTTTAGGTCTATTCAACCCCTCATGGTACACGAGTTCCCACTGCCCTGATGGTGGAGGAAGCGAATCTATTTGGACATGAAAGAGCATTATGTGTGGGAGACTATAATTTATACATGTGGTTGCTTGGATGTTTACAAGAGGATGCCATAGCTCGTGTGATTGAGGCATTTTATTAAGCACATATTTTGATGAGTGTAAAGAATTAAATAAGTCACAAGGGGCTGAGGCATGGTTCGAATTTCTCGATCTAGGTATGGATGCAGACAGACACGAAGTTTTGTGTGTGGACACAAATGATAATGGAAAAATGCCGTTCACCCCGATAGCATAGTGGTAATGTTGTTCTTGCCTCGTTTCCATTGACAACATAGTGGTTACACTGTCCAATATTAAGAAGTTCTCAAAATTATTCAATCACTCTCTCTCTTCTTCTATATCATCTCGGTAACCAAAAAAAGGTTTTCTCAAATGTTTAGACGACTACGAAAACGTTGAAATGTAAAATATTGCTGCATTGTAATCAAAAAAGAATTTGTTGAATATGCATAACCTAAAATAAAATTCAAGAATTAATAGAGTTAAATATTTGCCACTCTGAAATGGCGACGGCTATCATAATATTATTTTCAGCAGGATAATAATGACAATATTATATATATTAAGGATTAGGCCCGAGGGATTCTTATTCACTACACTTGTTTCTAACCTGTCCACACTGGAAACCGAAAACACAAGTACGAGACACTAACTTGGGAGAGGACATGCAAAAACTCTGCGGGGGCTCATCTTAAAAACTTCAGTAGATGTTTGTCATGGAACTCCCTCCTTAAATTCGATTCGAAAGGCACAAATATTCCGGTTCTTGAATAAGAAGCGCGTATGCCTTCGGAAAGAGAGAAGAAGAAATAAATAAATCAACTTATGCATATTCTTCATGTACGTATGCTTGGTGACAAGAAACAGTATTTTTTTTTTCTTTTTAAGAAATTGTTTTCAACTTTTTGTTAGGTGACCCAACAGGAGTGGACGAAATAGCTTATTCATTCAAACTGGAAGCTTGCTTTTTTTTCAACAATAGAAAACATATTATTTCCAGTGAAATATCGACTCAACTACCTAGAATGGCTACCACGGGCTTGGTGACTGAATACTAAAAAACTATCGAGCGACTTACTTCACAGCAGTGTCACTTAGTTTCAACAAGAACAGTTCAAGGCTTCCCGGGTGTCCTGCAAGGTTCGGTATTTATTTTTTTAATAGCAAGCAGATGAACTGGCCTTACAATATGAAGACCCCTCTCACTGTGTCGGTTGCAGTTATTTTCTGGTAATTATGTCTTGCCGATGGAGCTGTCGCTTTGTAATCATACTTAGGAGTTATTTTTTTTATTTTGTCTTTCGCGACATGTTCGACTAATCGTGACAATACGTTTCAATTTTTCTGCATAAACGTTGATCATCGTTTATCTTGTCCGCATCGATTAATCTTCTTATGTTTTTTTTTTGTTTTTTCGTCGCGTCCATCTCTTCTGTTATCACAATCGAGACTTCTAGATTATTATTTTTTCTCCCTGCAATTTTAGAAATGTAATTTTTTATGATTATTTAGCGAACGCCTGAGACATTTCAGCAAAATGTCGATTATTCAATGGATGTTGTAAGGTTCCATGTTTTTTTTCACTATCTCTTGTTTGGTCGATTTTGAATTTGGGAGTTATTTTTTTTATTTTGCCTTTCGCGACATGTTCGACTAATCGTGACAATACGTTTCAACCTTTCTACATAAACGTTAAAACGTTTCAACGAACAAACGTTTGTTCGTTGAAACGTTTTAACGTTTATGTAGAAAGGTTGAAACGTATTGTCACGATTAGTCGAACATGTCGCGAAAGGCAAAATAAAAAAAATAACTCCCAAATTCAAAATCGACCAAACAAGAGATAGTGAAAAAAAACATGGAACCTTACAACATCCATTGAATAATCGACATTTTGCTGAAATGTCTCAGGCGTTCGCTAAATAATCATAAAAAATTACATTTCTAAAATTGCAGGGAGAAAAAATAATAATCTAGAAGTCTCGATTGTGATAACAGAAGAGATGGACGCGACGAAAAAACAAAAAAAAAACATAAGAAGATTAATCGATGCGGACAAGATAAACGATGATCAACGTTTATGCAGAAAAATTGAAACGTATTGTCACGATTAGTCGAACATGTCGCGAAAGACAAAATAAAAAAAATAACTCCTAAGTATGATTACAAAGCGACAGCTCCATCGGCAAGACATAATTACCAGAAAATAACTGCAACCGACACAGTGAGAGGGGTCTTCATATTGTAAGGCCAGTTCATCTGCTTGCTATTAAAAAAATAAATACCGAACCTTGCAGGACACCCGGGAAGCCTTGAACTGTTCTTGTTGAAACTAAGTGACACTGCTGTGAAGTAAGTCGCTCGATAGTTTTTTAGTATTCAGTCACCAAGCCCGTGGTAGCCATTCTAGGTAGTTGAGTCGATATTTCACTGGAAATAATATGTTTTCTATTGTTGAAAAAAAAGCAAGCTTCCAGTTTGAATGAATAAGCTATTTCGTCCACTCCTGTTGGGTCACCTAACAAAAAGTTGAAAACAATTTCTTAAAAAGAAAAAAAAAAATACTGTTTCTTGTCACCAAGCATACGTACATGAAGAATATGCATAAGTTGATTTATTTATTTCTTCTTCTCTCTTTCCGAAGGCATACGCGCTTCTTATTCAAGAACCGGAATATTTGTGCCTTTCGAATCGAATTTAAGGAGGGAGTTCCATGACAAACATCTACTGAAGTTTTTAAGATGAGCCCCCGCAGAGTTTTTGCATGTCCTCTCCCAAGTTAGTGTCTCGTACTTGTGTTTTCGGTTTCCAGTGTGGACAGGTTAGAAACAAGTGTAGTGAATAAGAATCCCTCGGGCCTAATCCTTAATATATATAATATTGTCATTATTATCCTGCTGAAAATAATATTATGATAGCCGTCGCCATTTCAGAGTGGCAAATATTTAACTCTATTAATTCTTGAATTTTATTTTAGGTTATGCATATTCAACAAATTCTTTTTTGATTACAATGCAGCAATATTTTACATTTCAACGTTTTCGTAGTCGTCTAAACATTTGAGAAAACCTTTTTTTGGTTACCGAGATGATATAGAAGAAGAGAGAGAGTGATTGAATAATTTTGAGAACTTCTTAATATTGGACAGTGTAACCACTATGTTGTCAATGGAAACGAGGCAAGAACAACATTACCACTATGCTATCGGGGTGAACGGCATTTTTCCATTATCATTTGTGTCCACACACAAAACTTCGTGTCTGTCTGCATCCATACCTAGATCGAGAAATTCGAACCATGCCTCAGCCCCTTGTGACTTATTTAATTCTTTACACTCATCAAAATATGTGCTTAATAAAATGCCTCAATCACACGAGCTATGGCATCCTCTGTAAACATCCAAGCAACCACATGTATAAATTATAGTCTCCCACACATAATGCTCTTTCATGTCCAAATAGATTCGCTTCCTCCACCATCAGGGCAGTGGGAACTCGTGTACCATGAGGGGTTGAATAGACCTAAAAAATCGGTTGGGATGGAAAAAAAATAGATAGAGATCTTTCTCAGATCAGGATAGGCTTGTATTTGCTGTCCTCGGGTTTAAGAAGCCTAGTTAGTTAGTTGGTTGTTTCCCCCCTGCACCATTTCAATTTTTGAATAATCACTTGTTAGTTATGAACGCACCGTTGACATCTTGTCTGATTATTTATGTGTTTGGGTTGAGGCTCCGTATTTGCTCGCAACATTTATTTTCTTCTTTTTCTTGTTATATGATTTTTACATTAGAAACGACAGATTTCCATTAACAGTATTTCATGTTATGGAAACATTTAAGTCTATACGCCATCGGGGGGGGGGTGGGATTGCAACCTACGTCATCCGACAAAAATCAGGATCGGTATTGTAACATTTAATTGCTCAGGTCATTTTTAAATATGTACAGCTATAGGTAAACATTGTAACTTGAGCCCTCAGAGTCGTAGACCGGCAAAAATACACCTCTGTTAATCACCTCGTGTGGGGAAGAAGGACAATTGTAGTTGTTGGTGTAATGCACTTCGAAGCAGACGTGCCCTATTTTTTCAATTTCATCAAAACAACTATTATTCATCCTCATCGTTGCCATTAGCCAAAATAGCCTCTCGTTACAATTTTCGTAGTGATCTCCGTTCGCCCCTTGGCTTTTCGTAGATTAACAACAATCGTCTGAAGTTTGAACTCTCCATACCGTTGCAAGCTGTTTTTGTGATTGTCCGCCTCGATTATTCAAAATACCTCATGTTCGCATATTCAAATACACACAAGTGAAGAGGGTTCATATCACATCAGTGATTTTAAATTGTATTCTCGGGGGCCATGCACACATTTCCTAACATTGTTGATTTGTTGTCGATGAGTTGTGCAGGTACAGCAGTGAAGTTGTTAATAAGACCCAACACAGACAAGTCCCCCCCCCCCCATCATTGCTTTTCGACATAGTTGTTGACTATCAGTATATCAGTATAGAATAACATGGTGCCATTTTCTGTTTCTGTTTGCCAACAAAGCAAATCTACAGGCCACAGGTTCGAGAAACAAGACATTTTTTTAAAAATTCTCCTGCGCATAACATGGACCACCTATAGCGATGATATAATATAGATCGATTTTAACAAATATAATTCAAAATTATGTAGTGAGATTTTGGTTTAGTATTTAATCACAACAGCAAAACAAACTTCACAACTGAAGTTAAGTGCATTTTGCATACATGCAGAAACATAAATTTACGCCCCCCGAGGTGGTTGTTGGAAGACTATATACAATAAAACACACCGTTTTATTCTTTACAATAATAAAAATATTGAATAAGTAAGCAGTAAAATAAAATTCTTTGTTTCATTTTGATGTGAACAAAAATTATAGTTGATCTGAACCCCCTTGTCCAAATAAAAAGTAAGCTCCGGTCCCATCTGGAGACTGCAAAACTGATATGTATGTCTATTCATAAAACCCAAAAATTTTAACATCCATGCACATTACCGTACTGTGGCTGTTGCGCCCCACACCCATGTGTAATGTTTTATTTCTCTTGTTGGCTGAACGCGAAGATGCTCGAGACTGCTTTCAAAAATTATTTTCGGCCTCGCTTCACGATACAGCCGTATGCATGTAAAACTAGTATATCACACACAGGCAGAGGGGATAAAAAATAACATTTCTCTCTTTCCCTCGTTTTTGCCCATCTTCCAGTGTTCGTCTAGATAGCGTGACTAGCAAAAATATTGAAATCGAAATAAGAATTATCCGTTATGGTCTCCCTCCCTTCTTTGCATGCATGTTGCGCTGACATGTAAATAAGCGCTATGCTTTAATAAAAAAACAACCATTGTACAACTGTATAGGTCCTCGTCCATCTCATGCCAGGGACTGGGTATATATCTTGTGTACAGTTTATAGTGGCATCATATTCCTTCACCAGATATCAAACTCGAGAGACTTGCAAGACAGCTCAGGTTATAACTTACTACGAGGTCTGTTTTTTTTTTAAAAAATAATAATCGTCAGTCCATATGACAATGCTTGCTGTTTAACTAACAGTATTCGAATCTCTGAGGGGGCCGGGGCATTCCACATTTACCTTTGCTAGAAAGCGCAGTGCAATAAATGTTCTTTTTAAGTTATGCAATAATTTTGACATTATATTCATGTCCATTCCCCAAGACTAGATTTATATACACAACCAACTCTGATGCGACATTGTGAAAGGTTCTCGCATGTTCGCGAAACAGGAAATACACGTCATAGCTTCCGTGAATCGAAAACAAGGTTACTGGGGCACGCAAAATACCGTAAGAAGAATTATATATTCCAAATGCAGGCATCATCATTTTTCTCTTGCACAAATAGAATAATCGGGCTGAATTTCCAGTCTAAAACCACCATGTTCTGGCAGCAAGTATCAAAAACCTGTGGTAATTTTATTATATGATAGGAGGTAAGTGAAATGGTTGTTGCAAGTTACCTTTTAAACCCAGTACGTGTGTAGGAAAAACTGCATATAAGCTGTATCACACTCTCTCTGTCTGTGTGTCAGGTGGTCGTGTCGTTCGCTAGTTGTATGTCACAGCTTAACCCGTACTAGGTAATATTTTTACATGAGGTAAGTTGGCATACTCTGGTAGAGTATATGTTTCAAGCCTCTAGCTGTAGAGCCTATTTGCAAAAAAATAAGTTTGGTAACACTACTCGTCGAAAGCAGCTCAAACAGTGTTGCTAGCTGTAGCCGTTATACAATTGCAAGAAGTGAGTTGCTTATAGCCTATCTGGAAGGCTTGGTGTGTGTGTGTCCATGGCTTATGTCGTAGGTTAATAAAATTTGCAATACATCTTGTGTGTGTTGGCAACCGTCAGCCCTTACATGTGATATAGCAGGTTTACTTATTGTAAGACATAGTGTGTATGTATGAGTGGGGGAGGTTAGTTTAGTTCACGATAGATCAACCTGTCACGCTATGACCAATTTCTGTTTTTGAGTCACCTGTAAGGCTATATGTGGGTGGGTGAAAAAGCTTAGTTTAATTCACGATAGATCACATTTTAAATTTGCTCACTCTCTCTGTGTCTGTGTGTCAGGTGGTCGTGTCGATCGCTAGTTGTATGTCACAGATTAACCTAGGTAATATTAACTGTACTTCAAAAAATAAAATTGTGTGTATCTCATGTCAAACTAGAAACAAAAAAAATCAAACATTAAGCATGCATGCAGATTAATTAAGCTGTAAATTTAAAATTTGGCCTCCCCCAAATCGCATTTCATACATACATACATGTGGAGGACCCGTGGCCCACCTCCCAAGAGGTTTGGTTAGCATGCAATAGATCAGTATGCAATTTAATATCCTCGTCTAGTACGCTGCACTTCTTTGACATTAGATGCAGTGCAGGTGTATCCCGGTGTCAGGCTGGTGAAAAAAAAAATAACATTCAACCAAGTAGACAAATAGCAGTGTTCAAGTTCAGAAGATTCAACAAATACCTGTCTGCTGCTTTAAACATTCATTTGATTAGTTAACCACTCACCACGTGGTCATACACCACACCACATATTACACCTCTCTAAGACGTGGTGCAGACACCAAATACACTACATGACACCCAAAATCAACAAGGTAGGTTGCACCGTGTAACCAACTAAACACGTGAGTGCAGTTAAAAAATGCAGCAAACTAGACGAAGCTATTGAATCAAAATAATCACGTGGCATTCTTTTTGAATCTGACTTCACCCACTCTTTTTTTTTTTGCAAAATATCCTCCAATTTTAATTCGATCCACCTCTGAATCGAATTTTTACATATTTCCACGCCACCACATATTGCCCTATTTGCTTCTTTTACTTGCCTTGCTTAATTAACTCTCGCTAATTAGCATTTTTTTGGAAGAAGTCAACTAGAACAACATATGGCGGTATGAGAAATATGTAAATTAAAGAACATTTTAGTAATATATGGGCCCTAGCAATTAGCTTTCTCGACTAAGAGTACTCTTTTAAACGTCTTCTGCTGATCGTATTACTAAACGAGGACGTTTAAAATTTTTGGGTGTTGAAAAAGTTTGACGCTACTTTTTTATTTCTATTGTTTGCTAATAGATGGCGCTAATAGTACCCCCTCCCCTCCCCTCTCCCCTCTTCTCCTCTGCTGTATGACAAATAGGACAAACATAAAAATCAAGATTTTGGAGAGCAAAACATAAAATTTGCATGCATCTGATGTCGAACCAGGAACTTTTATCTTTCGGGGAGTCAACATTATTTTTTACTCAGTCGTCATATAACATGAACACACGCAAAGATTCACATGTGCTTTTATTATTTTGTGTTCGGTAAATACAAGTATATTCTTACATAAATTATTGTTTAATTTAATAAATTATTGTTTAATTTAATAAATTGTAAACTCGGAACCTGCTAAACTAACGCTCCTTCTGCCTATTGAAAGCGAATGTCGCGTGCACGCGGAAATAGCACAGGAAAAAAAAACCGGATGGAAGCAATTTAAAATCACTGGGGCAAGGTCAGTATTACGAGAGCGTAAAAAACACGTGCTTCCATTCAACTTCGAAAAATAAGAATGAATGTGTAATAACACTGGTATTATTTGTAATCACAGTGCTTACTCATGTATTTTATTTAATATTTTATTTCAAATTCACTATCAGAAACTAGTGTTGTTAGTTTCTGCATGTAGGTTTATTTACTCTGTTGATTATCACTGTCAAGTTTTTAGTATTCGTACAGCATAAAAAGCTATAACCCCCCTCTCAAAATATATACATTGTATACACCAAAATGCGCAATAGCCTGGCAACACATCATGAAAAAACATGCCAAGAAGACCCAGTGGGTTTATAAGTCAGTGCTGCCAATTCCTATTTGTAGGTTAGCTTAGCCAGTAAAATATCATATAGTAGAATTTTTGTAGAGTGGGTGTTTGCGAGTTCCACGACGCGCTGCCTGCCGATACCCTATTCAGCGTCATCCTGATTGCGGAGAAGTCCTTCGCCTACGACGTGAAGAACAAGAGGGTGACGGAACAGTTTTAAAATTCATAAAAAATTGCCACATACTAAAAATCAACATCCAACACATTTTAGGTTATATAAAATTTGTGAAAACCTTATAATACTGAAATATTAAAACAAACAGAGTCCCCCTTGTAGGTTAGTTCGGTGCGTAACCAGGCATCCTAAAAAAACAACAATTATTATTTGTTTGTTTGTTTGTGTTACAATACCTAAGCGCGCGCACGTATGTGTGTGGCACATCGTTCCCTCCCCGAGAGAGAGGTTTACATAGGTCGCAATATATATAAACATTTGGTCCCGGACTTGGAAAATTACGATAAAATACACTCATCTTTCAAAAATAAGAGGATGAGAGGAGAGGTTTACGAAGGTCACGATATATATAAACATTTGGCTCCGGACTTGGAAAATTACGATAAGATGCACTCATTTTTCAAAAATGAGAAGATGAGAAGATGAGAGGAGAGGTTTACGTAGGTCGCAATATATAAACATTTGGTCCCGGACTTGGAAAATTACGATAAGGTGCACTCATCCTTCAAGAATGAGAGAATGAGAGAATGAGAGATTAAGAAGATGAGAGCGCGCGCGTGTGTATATGCCACATCGTTCCCCCGAGAGAGAGGTTTACGAAGGTCACTATATATAAACATTTTTTGGTCCCCTTGATTCCAGCACTCCAACTTCATCTCTAATGTTGACGACAATATTCTAAAAGTAGAGAGAATGAGAGAATGAGAGAATGAGAGGATGAGAGAATAAGAGGATGAGAAGAGAGGTTTACGAAGATCACAATATATAAACATTTGGTCCCAAACTTGGAAAATTACAATAAAGTGCACTCATCCTTCAAGAATGAGAGAATGAGAGAATGAGAGAATGAGAAAAAAGGTTTACGTAGGTCGTGATATATAAACATTTGGTCCCAGACTTGGAAAATTACGATAAGATGCACTCATCTTTCAAAAAATAAGAAAATAAAAAATTAAAAAGATAAGAGGATAAAAAAAAAGATGGGAGGATGAGAGGAGGATGAGAGGAAGATGAGAGAATAAAAAGAGAATGAGAAAGATGAGGAGGATGAGGAGATGAGAGCTCATCTTTCACTCATCACTGCCTTTTTGCGCCCGTGAAACGTCGTCAGTGTACTAAATGAGGCGCGGAGCAGGGAGAGAAAGTGAGTTTTTCAACTTTTTGTGGTCGTTTAGTCAAAAAGTCAAAATTGCGGTGGGATGCACAAAAATACTCTACTGTTGCGTTTTTTAACGAAACGCTGACATAACTTATTATTTCTTGCATGAATCCAGTATAGAAAGATCCAGTTACTCAACCAGTCATTGCTTTGTTGCTGCACAATATAAAGAATTAAATTTGATAAATCATGAAGTTTTATCACTAATTTTAATTTTACGTGTGGTATTTGAATGTAACTTCACATCAAATATTTTCAAGATGGCTCTAAGCCTTTTTATATTCAAATAAGAGCTGAAAAAAACTCTAAAATAGTTTACACCTGTTCCATGTTACTTCAAAGTGGTCCCAAAACTCAGTTTGATGTGGAGTCGAATTATCCCTTTGCCCTAAGGGTTCACAGCGTATGGGTTAAATGTTACCATTATTTGGGGGCATTTTGTGAAGTTCATTTTTCTTCCATATTGAAATTCTGTGGACATTTCCTTCTTTCCAGTGTGTTTTTATTTTATGATCTACAGTGCTCGAAGTGGATACTTCTATAGCTGGTATGCTTGGTCGAGGAGGATTGGATTGATTTGGTGTTTTAAGTCCACTTTATGCACAGTAAGGCTAATCGGGAGTGGACCTACAGTTTAAAGTGGGATCCGAACCACTTGTGCCTCCACCTGGTATCGAACCCGGGACCCCTTGATTACAAGGCGACGACGCTACCACTGCGCCATCAGGGAGGCCTCTTGGTCGAGGAGGGTCTTTGTGTAGATCAGCATGGAGACAATGAAGAAGTGGGGGATGCTTATGCAAATTATCCTAGCAGGAGGCGATGGTTAATGGAAATGTACATAACTGGGGGAAAAGCACCCCTCTGCACTCCTTCTCCACACCCACAACTCCAGCACTGACGATCTATTATTAATATAAAAAGGTCTTGTTTCATGAAATATATCGAAAAGAAATGCTATTGTTGAAATTATTATTAATAATGTCCACTATTATTAAAATTGAAATCCTTTTCGGAATTCAGTCTTTCCGATCGACTTTCATTGAGTGACGAATTTTCAGTGAATGAAGTCCCATCACCGCCCTATTACCCGTCTTTCAAGGCTGAAGTTCCGCCATATTTCCTTCTACTAGATTTCAATTGAACTTGTGATGCTGGGTTAACACTAGAAATCTAGAGGTCCAGTTCAACCCCCAAAACAGAAATGAGCACATTGTTGAATACATTAGTTACTATTAGTATTAGTATTACTTTATATCATACATTTTAGTCCGATGAGAAGGTCCGTAAAAATGCAGATAGATACCTCAAAAATTTTTAGATCCAATTTGTGCAATTGAAAACAATATTGATTTATTAGTGCGCAATTAATTTCCCTGGACGCCATGGCATTCTCTCTTTTACAACTTTTTTTAGATCATTCGTGCCCAATGGCTGGCTCCCGCCGCCCCTCTGAACTTGATGAAAACAAGAATAGCAGATATTGCGAGCGAAACAAGGAAGAAAATTTTACAAAATGAATTTTTATTTGCATAAAATTTGAAATCGAAGGGGTAATTGCTCGCATTAGCCCCTGTCCCCCCTGTAGTTGAGTCACTGTATAATGCAGACATATTTAAGCATATGTTTACTTTGGATACTTTAGGCTCACTGCCATTGTTAGTCAACCTTATTCTGCACAGTTGCTCGACTAACCTTGTGTTAATGCAAATACCACGCACCCTTCCCCCTTCCATCCAAACCGATTCTAAAGGCATAAGAGATAATGTTTTATTTCAACCCTATCGCCGCGATCACCCACAGGTAGGTAGAAAAACTATACATAATAACCAAAACTAAAAATCAATAACAAGTCAATCAAACGATAGTTTAAAGTGGGATCCGAATCACTATGTGCCTCCACCAGCAGGCACGTATCCAGGAATTCCTTTCGGGGGGGGCTGAACATCATCTCTTTAAGATATATAGATAGAACCTCACAATTGTATGTTTAAGGCCTGTGGTGGCGATTGGGTTCCAAAACGGAGGGGGGGGGGGTGCAAGGAAAGTTTACTTTCTCTTGGTAAACAAGGCCTAGGAATAAGAGGCAAAAAAATGGGGAACAACTATAAAGTAAATTGTTGCCACTGTTTAAGGCTGCCATTTTAATCAACGTGAAATCGGAACGTTTTTTATCACTCGACTCCCCTCTTTCCATGCATTAACATTGTGTACCAGTACCATCTGAGTGTGTGTGTTTGTCCAGTTCTTCTCATCAGGCATCAACACATCTATGGTGCCTGAGTGTTTTTAAGAAGCCGTTACACATGCACGGGATGGACAATCCACTCGACAATGCAAGATTGAAACTGTGGGCTGCGAGTTGGACGCAGACAGTTCTCGAATATTTCTCTCTGATTCGAGCCTGAACACCACTACTGTGTCTTGTCCTCCCATGTTTGCAGCTCTTATAAAAGCCGAACCCCACTAAATTGTTCATATTCAGGCCTCTAAAAAACCTTCCGTTCCCAACACATCTAATGTTTCGTCTCCCAATATGATCAAATGCTTACTTATTTATTTCTATTGACGTGCCGAAGGGAGCATTGGTGGGGTCATAACTCCATTTGATCCAGTATTCCTTAAAAAAAAAAAAAAAAAAAAACTTCAAAGACAGGAAAGGATGGGAAAATGAGGACTGACTACCAAAAATAGTATTCGTAACCCTTCTCCCTACCGATAATCCTGGGAACGCCATTCTTTATCTCGGACACATTTTTTTTTTAAAATCAACTCACCAGAAGTTTTTATCATTTCGTATTCGAGACTTAAGTAAAGTCTTCCTGCAGGTTTGGATTTTATCCTTTAGAGTGCTTTCGCCTGCCTTCGCACCTAACCTTAACAAAGCCCTAATTTTCCACCCTTGTGACTTGGATCTTCAAAACTTAAGTAGATTTCAGACCGAAGTGATACGCGATACATGACGTATGGAATGAGACAATGAACAAAACGTTTCACACCGTAGCGACACAAAAGGCCTCACAAACCAACGTTCGACTTGTGAAATCCTCGGGCAACACAGTGTGAAAACTCCATCAATAGGCCACGAGCAGCAGCTCGTGTTGACCACCGAAGAAAAATGTCTCCTCAACCGGTGGGAATGCCCATCAGTTTTCTTCTTTCTCCTTTATTTTCTGTGCTTGTTAATAAAACAGGTAACATCTTACAATTTGACATACACAGAACATGTACTATGTAGCCTATACATTTTAGCGCATGCTCAGTCGAAGTCAAGGGTGGCTCGTGGATCAGTTGGTAGAGCAATGGCATGGTGTGCCAGAGCCCTGATTCAGGTCCTGGTAGAGCCTGTAATTTCCGTTAAAATAACTACATATGCAACATCTTCTTGTTTCTCTTCTCGACATTCATGAAATTTTCGGCTGTCCCTTCATGGTAGTTAAGTATTTGTGTGTGTGTGAACCCAGTAGGCTTAAACAAATTTATTTCTTTTATGCCATGAAATTCTCGGACTGCATACATGAAATTTTGTTCGGGCACAACTAAATCATCACTCAAAACTTTGATCTTAAGTTGATCTGTGAAGCATATTTCTGTTTTAATAAACCTCTGAAATATTCACTTTAGAGAGAGAGACCTTCGATCTCTTCGGCCCTCGACCTGAACTAGCTGCACTACACTGAGGCTCCGGAAGTTCCGCTGTCGTCAATGTCTTCAGCTTTGGACCCGAACTAGTAGACTTCGTTACTTTACGATATTCAGTCCATTTTATTTTAGAATCACTAGATCTTACAAAGCAAGCAATGGACACTCACAGATCACTAATCGACTGTATGAATTGCCATACTCTGGAAATTCTGAAGTCTCATTAACCGATTCTGTTGTACAAATCAACTGGTAAATTGAAGCAGCATATTTATATCCTCATTATATTCTAGAACGTTCCGCAGATAAAACGATTCGTTAATATGGCCAGTAGTTCGACTCCTCTTATTCAAGAACGTTCCCTCTCGTGCTTTCCAGAGATTAAAAATTAAAACGAATCGTCCTACTAGTTGCGCTACCTTTGTTGTGCAGCTTCCAAAAAGTTTGCTGCGACAACACCAAAAGCACAAGAATGGTTTACGTGCAATATTATCAACAAAAGGGTTATATAGAACATTCTCCGTCTTTATAATTAAGAATCTCCTTCAATTATCGTCACAGTATTCAAGAATACAAAAACATAATTTTATGTAGTGTAAACTGAACATTTCCTGTTTGTGTGTATGTGTGTGGGAGGGGGGCTCAAGTACCCTGATCCCCACCTTGGATACATGCAATTGACAATAACAGGGTTATAGAACATTCTCCGTCTTGTCTTTATAATTATGTATCTCCTTGAATCGTCACATTATTCAAGAAGACAAAAACATAATTTTATGCAGTGTAAACTGAAAAATTTCCTTAAGGGCCGGCTCGAGCCCTCTGATGCCCACCTTGGATACATGATATTAACAATAATAAGGTTATAGAACATTCTCCGTCTTGCCTCTATAATTATTACTCTTAAATTATCATCATATTATTAAATCTCCAATAACCTAACGAAATGTGAAAAATTTTACTGACGGGGGCTCGAGCCCGCTGATCCCCATCTTGGATACGTGCTATTAACAATAACAAAGTTATAGAACGTTCTCAGTCTTGCCTCGATAATTATTTTTCTCCTCAAATTATCGTCACATTATCCAAGAAGCCAATAGCCTAACTTTATCTAGTGTAAACTAAAAAATTTCCTGGGAAGGGGGCTCGAGCCCATGATCCCCACCTTGGATACACGCTATTAACAGGGTTATAGAACATTCCCCGTCTTGCCTCGATAATTATTTCTCTCCTTAAATAATTGTCACATTATTCAAGAAGCCAAAAACCTAATTTTATCTAGTGTAAACTGAAAGTTTCCTGGGGAAGGAGGCTCGATCCCCCTGATTCCCAACTTGGATACGAGCTATTATCAATAATATAGTTACAGAACATTCTCCGTCTTTCTTCCATAATTAATTATCTTCTTAAATTATCCTTATTTTATTTTATTTCACACCACAAGGAACCAAAAACCTCATTTTATCTAGGGTGAACTGAAAACTTTCGGGGGGGGGGGGGCTCGAGCCCCCTAAGCCCCCTCCTTGGATACGTGCCTGTCCACCAGGTATCGAACCCGGGACTCCTTGATTGCAAGGCGAAAACGTATTCACGGCGCAATCGAGAAGGCAGTTATAAATATCTGATACATAAAAAATATCAAATAAATTCCCTTATATGTATTAAATACTAATGTATTTTTACATGTTTAGTAATTTAAATTTATATTTAATAACATTATAAATATTAATCATATAGGCTCTTTCTTCTCAGATGCTTGGTAGAAAATTTGAAAAGTTTCATGCACATACATAATATATATGTATAGTTTGTGTATGTCTGTGTAGACCACAATCTTCTTGCGCCCCCCCCCCCCCTGAAAAAAAAATCAATCTTCAATGATTTCGCGCCATGGTAGGGTATGTAGCTGCCTGGCAAAGTCCTCATTCCGTAAATTCACGAACTGCATGAAATCAGAAAAAGACATATATTCCCCCTCGTTTTCAGAAAACCTGTTTCACAACCCACCCCTGTCCTTTCTGTGGTGAAGGACACTCCAGTGGGACAATGAATCTCCCCCCCTATTTACTGCGAGCAGCAAAAGAAGACGGCCGCGCCATATTTTTACACCAGGAATGAAGCTAACAATTTCATGAAAAATATGCATTTTCATAAACAAAATAATATTGATGTGTTCATCCCAGAATCCTTATTGATGAGGGAAGGATTGATATATGGTGTGCCTACTGAATTTGAAGAGGAGGGAATTAAGGAAAGTATTGAAGACCCAACGGTAATATCAGTGGAAAGAATGAAAAAGAGATTTCGAAAAGATGATGGATCATATTATTTTGTTCCTACTAAGCTAATATCAATCAATCTCAAGAAATGACTAAACAGATTATAGTGGTTAGTCACATTTTCGATGTTACTCCTAAAGTTAGAAATGTGAAGCAATTTAAGAAATATTACAGATTTGCACATTCAGC
>NW_028143910.1:0-17029 GCF_977018435.1 Lepisma saccharinum
CCATGTCAGTGTACATGAGTTTTGCTGTACAATATTCTTACGTTTTAGTTATTTAATAACAAATGTTTATAGTGAATATGTAAATTTGGGCCTTATTACTTAGAAATGGTAACTAATGGTGTCCTACATCGTCACTAGGAGAAAGAAGACTTTTAGCTCATATTCTTTTAGCACATTTACCCCCACCCTATACACACTTTTTCAGATTTCATTCAAGAGTTCTGCAATTTGTCAGTATTTGTAAAGACTGGTGATTTATTGCAGTTTGAGGATACCACAATTTTTTTTCAGTTCATTGCGAGACGTTCTTTATATAAATTTTCATTCCATAATCGCTTATTTGGCTAGTTTTTTTTGCCTGGTCCTGGTTCATTACTTTTTCTTTAAAAATGCAAACACTCCCAATATACTAGGTGTGTGTGTGTGTGTGTGTGTGTAAAAGAAAGGAGGGCCAAAAGGGCTAAATAAAAAGCAAAGAAGGAGAAACAAAACACTCACCAGACAGTGAAAAAATTAGAATTTTCGCAAACTATCGCTGGATCTTTGGTGTAAGAAAAAAACAGAACCGGAACAGAAGACTGAAGAAGTTCCCGTTCTGTCTTTTTTCTTACACCGAAGATGCAGCGATACTGTACGAAAATTCTAATTTTTCCACTGTCTGGTGAGTTTCCTTTCTCCTTCTTTGCTTTATATATATATATATATATATATATATATATATATATATACACACACACACACACACAGGAATAGGGTTAGAAATGGTGCCAGAAGGACGGATAAATACAAATAATGAAGGAGACAGTAAACACTTACCACACGAATAGAAATAATTCAATATTTCGCGATCTGAGTCGCATTTTCAAGAAGGTAGATAAAAGATCGACGACACTTTGAGTGTGTGTGTGTATGTGTGTGTGTGTATATATATATATATATATATATATATATATACACACAGGGTGACTGGTAATTAGATGTATTCCCTGAAAGGGGTTAAAGTAGAGACAATTTGCAATAAATTTAACCATATGATACCCCGTCCGAAAATTAGTAGTTTTCGAGATAATCGAATTTCAATTGTTTTTGAAAAAAATGACAATTTTCCACATAAAAAGATGAATTGAGGAAAAACTGCTCATTGTATGGAACTTATTTCAGCGTTTTCAGATAGCTAACAAATAAGTGGTTCGTTTTAAAAAAAGTTTTTCTCAAATAACAATCACATGTAAGTAACGGGTGGGTCTAAACTTACAAGTGATGATAAAGAAACTCACTCTTACTTTACTTGGCAACGTATTAATAACAAAAATGGTATGACACGAAGCGTACAAATTACTTAAATTACTTCCTTGTGACATCTGCTATCCAGCAAGGTACAAATGTTGCTAACATTCACATTTGTGTACAAGAAATAATACTTCATTCATCTTCATGTGAATGGAATCAATGAACAATACAATTAAAGAACATTACACGTCTTGCTCAAAGTGGGCACCTCCGTTACGAATACAGGCACACAGGTTTTTACGGGTCATTTGGTCTCAACTCGTGATGTGATGGTGGCCTTGACGTGTTGACCAGCTGTTAAGATCCTCTCCCTGAGCTCTTCTTGCGAGTTTACCGGTGTCTTGTCATGTGGCTCCAAATGTAAAAGTCGCAAGGCGTCAAATCGATGGGGGGATCGAGCTGGGCAGTCATCATGCTGATAAATCATGTCACGTCTTGTAGCTAGAGGCACATCCTCCAACAACATTGCCATCCCGTTCCGCAAAAAATGTTCATAAGTGATGCCATTTAAGATTTGGGGCAGGAAAAATGGCTCGATGAAATGATTGTTGATTACGCCCATCCATACTTCTGCCTGGCCGTGCGACAGTGGCTGGATGAAAATTACCCAAAGAAATGGATTGGCCAAGGCGGCCTGATTCCCTGGCCGGCTCGATCCCCCGATTTGTCGCCTTGCGACTTTTACATTTGGAGCCACATGACAAGACACCGGTTAACTCGCAAGAAGAGCTCAGGGAGAGGATCTTAACAGCTGGTCAACACGTCAAGGCCACCATCACATCACGAGTTAAGAGACCAAATGACCCGTAAAAACCTGTGTGCCTGTATTCGTAACGGAGGTGGCCACTTTGAGCAAGATGTGTAATGTTCTTTAATTGTATTGTTCATTGATTCCATTCACATGAAGATGAATGAAGTATTATTTCTTGTACACAAATGTGAATGTCAGCAACATTTGTACCTTGCTGGATAGCAGATGTCACAAGGAAGTAATTAAAGTAATTTGTACGCTTCGTGTCATACCATTTTTGTTATTAATACGTTGCCAAGTAAACTAAGAGTGCGTTTCTTTATCATCACTTGTAAGTTTAGACCCACCCGTTACTTACATGTGATTGTTATTTGAGAAAAACTTTTTATTAAAATGAACCACTTATTTGTTAGCTATCTGAAAACGCTGAAATAAGTTCCATACAATGAGCAGTTTTTTTCTCAATTCATCTTTTTATGTGGAAAATTGTCATTTTTTTCAAAAACAATTGAAATTCGATTATCTCAAACTACTAATTTTCGGATGGGGTATCATATGGTCAAATTTATTGCAAATTGTCTCTACTTTAACCCCTTTCAGGGAATACATCTAATTACCAGTCACCCTGTATATATATATATATATATATATATATATATATTTATTTATTTTCAAAAATTTTTGTAAACATGGTCAAGTGTAAGAAAAGGCTCCACAGCCTTAACTTCACCATGCAAAGGAAGACTAAATAAATAAATAAACAAGCAATGCTCGTCAACGTTCCGTGAATAGAGCCATTGTTCGTAGAATGTTCGCATCACATCTGATATTGACACCTGATCTTGGACCTGCCTACATGAAGACAATTGGAAGAAGAAATATTACCAGGTGGCTTAAGGGCTGGGAAACCTGGGCAACTGCTTGGGGCACCAAACCCTGATTTCTGATTATGTAGGTGTGGCTACTAAGCTGAGAGATTACCGTTATCTTAATATCATTATGTAGGTATTATTGGCTTCTCGTGTAGCCAAGTGGTTGGCACTTTCACATTTAGTAAGAACTGTTCCGGCTTCTTTCGTCGGTGTGAGCCCCCAAAATTTCAACATTGATCCAGTATCATGAGAGCAATTGGGGAGCTACTTAAAAAAACAAGTAGCAGACTCCGGTCTCGAAAGCCAGAAAGCAGAACCGATGGGACTCTTATGTGCTGACCATGCATCACCCAATGAAAAAGCTTCTCTGGCAGACTCTGGACCTTAGAGGGGTATTGTGCCATGGAGTTTTTAAAGTTTATGTAGGCATTAAATAAATACATACCTACAATAAACGTGTTTTCTTTTACAGTAACACTTAAGGTATTTTAAAAATAAGGCTATTATTTTTTCTCTCCTTAAAACTGTAAATATATTACATGGTCATATTTTTTTATTGAGGGGTGGTGATAGTAGGGGCATCAGGATGGAAATGTAGAAATCAGGGGGCATGCACAAATTCCACCTTGCCTGGGTGAAAATTTTCTTGAGCTGGCCCTGCCCAAGATCACCTGCTAGTGGAGCCAGTGTGGATGAAGGGACATACAGAAAGGAACAGCCTAGACTTGAACCCCAAAACTTCGATGACAAGATCATGAGCTCATTTTTCAAAGGTGCCTAGCCACAGAGGCAGCAAATTCTTGTGAATTTGGTATAAACTAGATGTACATCATTTCTACATCTTCCACTATGGTGTTGCAGGACAATGATGTTGGAACACTTCACTGAGCCAGTGGCGTACGCAAGGGGGGTGTTATGGGGTTTAAACCCCCCCCTTGAGCTTGTGGAAAAAAAATAAATGGCCAATTTTTCACAGTCAAACATCTGGGACAATAATATTACTATTACTACTACTACTACTACTAATATTACTAATAATAATAATAATAATTTGAATTATTATTTACATGCAGCATGGAGAAAAGCAGAGCATTCCAAACACATGCGTCTTTCAGAGTGATACCTTGAAAATAAACACGAGTTTATGAGGTTAGGTTAGGGTAACTATGATTTAAAAGAGAAAAAAGTTGTTTTGTATCTCAGTTGCAACAATGTTCAACACACTGGCGTACGCAGGATGTGAATTATCGTGGACATTTCTGCGGGAAAAAAGCCGGGAAAATTCCAAACAATTTCGGGAATTGAATCCGGATCTCCCGCGTGATTGTCACTTGTCAGACGCTCTACGGACCAGATCACCGCAGCTCTTTGGATGAGTTCCATACTTTGATTATTTCAATATATTTTCTTGTATTTATGGATCTTCTTCACCCTTGAAATGTCTCACCTCGTTGACCAGACAATTATTTCGTAACAAAGAAACAAAAAAATGCTCCCAGGATTTGATAAAAATCGAATGACTAGAAAGTAATTTCGTTCTATTGTTTTCATAAATACTATATTTATGTAGATCTCTGCTACTTAATAGTAGTAGTAGTGGTATTAGTAGTATTTTAGTATTAATTCAGCTAATTAATTAATTATAAGTATTATTAATTAATTGTGATTATTATTATTTAATTATATAATAAAACAATGGTAATGTGAATTTGGAAAAAAGTTTTAGATTTAACACCCCCCTTGATGAAATCCTGCGTACGCCACTGCACTGAGCACACTGTTTTAACTTGTTTGCCCCAAAAGACAACACATTTTTGAGAACTGCCACTAAACTAGATTGCATCAGGGATGAGAGGAAATATTCAAGATCATTGTTTCCCTTTCCCCCCTCTTTCAACATCACCAGAATGAGCCTAACATTGACATGACACTTATCTGGTTTGTATTGAACTTGTATGAATTTCATTGGGTGTTCATGTTGGGGCGAGGAGTCTCATTGTCAGGCCAGGAAATGCTTCTTCACAATGGTGTAGTGGTTTCTATGTCATCTTGTATCAAGGTGTCCCGAGTTTAACACGTTCCCTGTCAAGGTGATTTCACCAATTCCTCCTGCGCCAAAGTGGTTATTGAAATTTATTTCGTAAATTTTGCTTTTTTTCCTGTAAAAAAATAGAATAACCAAAACACTTGTATGTGAACTCGACTCCCCATGCCTTATGCACATCATTGTTATACTCGTGACCAATGGCGTGCTAGGAGAACAAAGTATAAGCCACAGGTTTTTGCCATTATTACCAATGTGGCAGAGAACGTGTTAACATCCTGGTGGGGGAACACTGTATTGGTCTGTGTCCCACTTCAAATTGTAGATCTAGTAACAACCTGCCTAAGCATAAAGCGAACCTAAATTCAAAAATCTTAGTTTTTGCCAGTAAAAGTTGCTGAGTTGAGTATTGAATTTTAAGATATAATCAATACTGTCACTGAAGGAAGAATAGAAGAAAAAAATAACCACACATTGTAACCCCAGGAAGAAGCTATTAAACAAAACCCTAAAAGTCTAAATTATGAAAGCTACACAACAATGAAGACATTGGCAGAAAACAGAAAAAATGGAGAAATGCAACAAAGATGTACATAATATAAAGATAAATCAGTCCCACAGACCACTTCCATAAATACAAAGGCAATGGAAACACGTGATTCTCCGTGATTAGTGACTTGGCTAAAGGCATAACAAATCTTATGCACCTTAAAATTGCTATCTCAACCACAATTATAGAACCAAATTATTCAAGAGGTGGCACAAAAGTAGTAAATACAGCATCAAAATAAAAGTACATTATTTATGTCCCTAACAAGCAATAAAAAAAATCAATAAAACAGGGAAATAAACAATGAACAGACGAAAATTATATTGTATTCTTTTCAAACTTATGGAGGATTTTAGTGTATAATTTACAGGTCTGATTACAAATTGGTCACCTTGGTACATAAATGAACACCACAAGAGATTTGCAGGAGCATTTGTTCAACAACTATTGAATTTTTGCCTGGATGGTGTTCACTACAGTACAGCTTTTAAGTTGACTGCTCTGAAATGTGTTGAAGCCCCTGCTCCTGCATCTATCTGCTCTATAGAAATAAGCAAATGGGCGTCTGCAACCAGGAGCGGTAATTGAGTGCCAAAACTGGGGAGCAAGGGGAAAAAGGGGGGCAACTGCCTCTAATCGCCGTCACTGTCTGCAAGCATCAAAGTGTAAAAGACTAATCAACATCTTTGACTACGAATACATTATGTAAAGTAGTTCAGACGCAGTGCACGTTGGCTTGAACAAAAAATATGCGACCAATGAATTGGGGATGTGGAAATGTTCCGAGTAGTAGCCATGGAGCATATTGCTGTTGAATAATATAGCAGCTTCATGGACGTCCACAGGATTTAGTGAGGAAGAGGAAATCAAGGTACGTATTTTTTTTCCGGGGGAGGGGAAAACGGAGTACAGTAGACTCTCGTTTATCCGACATAAACGGGCAGGCAGAACGTCGGATAAGCGAAAATGTCAGATAATAGGGAGGTGTTAAGAAAAGCCTATTAAACGTAAAACTAATGTTATGATTTTACACATTACGAACCTAATACAGTAATCATGTTTTACAACAATACAGAAAAAAATAACTGGAAAAATGAACTTACAGTTATAGAATTGTCGGGGGTCGGGAGAAACAAAAATAGACTACGCTCACGCTCGCAACTTGCAGTTTTTGTTGCCGATTGATGTTTTTTTTCGGTGGTATGTCGGTATACGGAATGTCGGATAAAAGAGACTCTACTGTATATTCGAACTATAGTGTGGCCCCCTCAAAAAGCACTCCTTCATTTTGAAGTTATCATGTTCTTACAACACTCTTGTAATAATTAACATAAATTACCGTGACTGAAATGAAATTATGTATGCGAAATATATACTTTTAGGTTGACATACATTTTTCGTACTATATGATCCATCCTGTTTAACTTTCCGCTCTCGTTCCAACTTCTCAGTTTCTGTACTCGTCACCATAGCCGTGTGTAAGAGGAGGCTTTTACGGAACCACACCCTTCCCAATTGTATAGTAATAATTTTGCATCAATTATATCGCCGTCCTCCGGCAGGGTGGTTAGCACATCGCGCCACGACGACAGGGGTCCCGGGGTCGAATCCTGGCCTGGGCATGGATGTTTGTGAGTGTCCATTCATGCATATCATCACTCACCCCCATCTTCTCAAATTAGCCAAAAGTAGCACAAGAAGCGGAGTAAAATAAAGAAAAATCAAGCATCATTAATATTGTAAATCAAATAAAGCGTAGAATTGGGACTCCGCTTCATAGTATTTTGTGAAGTTATTGATTTTAGCACTTTGGCATAGCTTCTTCATGGTTAGGTTTTTCATAATCTGAAAAATTTCTAATACAAGTTTCAATAACAGTTCATTTCAGACTAGTACCAGTAGCTGCGATTGGGTGCCGTATTCTTTCTTGGTAGACAAGGCTTAGTTAGCATTTAGAGACCATAGTGCCAGAGCAAAAATTAACCATAAACTTATTCTGAAAATTTGACAATTGGTATATTTTAAAATAATATACCATTAGTTGCATAAAACTGTAACAATAGCGTTTTTGTGAAGAACACAATTAACGTACACAAGTGGCGCACACCAGGGCGAGCTGATGGGGCTGCAGCCTCTCCCGAAACACACCAACACACCAACACACCAATGCGGTTCCCCCTAAGCCTAACCTTTTTCCTGTTTCTATCATGACCAATTGTACCCAGTCTATCTCCTTTACTTTTTGTAGGGGGTGTTAAGGAACTTTTGAATCGCCCTCTAGGCCTTTATATGTGACATTGTCAACATGAAAACAAGAATTACACACACACACACACACACACACACTTACATGTGCTTTTGCAGATGCTACCTTATGGGGACACTCGTCAGTTGTGAATCCACCTTGTGGGGACCGCACCGACTTGTGGGGACCAAAATCCGGTCCCCACAAGGAAATCGTTACGAAAATACATTTAGAAGCCTCGGATCACTGCCCTTGAATTTTTGAGGAACGATAATGGAATTACCTAATAGGAAATACATGCAAGAACCTGATGGATAGCATCCTTACTTGGGCAAATTTGTTTTTCACGTGTCCCCATAGGGTGGCAAATTTCAATGCAACGTGTGGGATGAGCTTACCATTTTCCACACCAGGTGGCAGAAAAATCGCGTCCGCGTTACACACCCACACGCTCTGGTTTTATCGTCCTTGTCGGTACCCGGGGGGAAGTGGAGTAAGGGGGGAGGTTTCGGGTGGTGGTGCGGTGAGAGGGGGAGCGCATACACACGATTTCTTTCCGAGTAGACCTTGTGGGTACCGGAGAATCACCTCCCGGTCATAGGCCAAGATATTCAAGGTGTATCGGCGCTCGTCAGGAGAGGTTGAGACAGTGTCTGGCTGAAGGTCACTTTTTACCCCACAGCTTTCTGGAATTCGATTTCTGAAATACTTTTAATTCTTATTATTTGGCGCCATTGCCCTCTATCTAAATCTATGTTTCGCAACCGGTGTTCCTCCACAAGGTCACGGGTGTGCTGCGAACTTTTGTCTGTAGTAACAAATTGAATGTAAATTATTTAATCTGACTACCATGCGAGAGACCCGGGTTCGATCCCCAGCGGGGGAGAACCAGTATATTTTCCACCTGTTCAAGCGGTTCTGGCGCCCACCCAGCGTCATATAAAGTGGGCACCTTGAGAAAACTTTTGACGAAAGAAGGTGGTCATGGACGTGGTGCTGATCACTTCACCCCCACCTTCGACCGTGATCAAGAATGTGTAGGGTCCAAACTCCACACTCTACTCCTTCATGGCATGGTGCAATGCACAGGGAAGCACTTGACTTTTTACTTTACAAATTTGTTTTCTTAAGTTTGTATTTTTTGCTCTGTCATTGTCATGACTTAAATAAGACACCCCTTGATGGCAAGGGTCAGTTTGTTATTACACATACTTAATCTCTACAGGCGTTTCGGATCTATATAATCAGCTGCATGAATCGTTTCAATAATAATAATACCAAAAGTACCTATGAGTGCAGTGAATTGGATTATTATTATTATTATTATTAGTAGTAGTAGTAGTAGTAGTAGTAGTAGTAGTAGTATTTTTAACTGATTATATTGTAACTCATTCCCAAACTTTTAATTTATATCAACAGTGCCGTAATGTATATTTTTTACATAAATAAATTTTATGATGTGCCGTGTTCAGTACTGGATAATTTATGGTATTCTGCGAGGACAAGAAGGTTGCGGAACATTGCTCAACCTTTACTTTTACAGATGACTGAGTATTTTGATGGGTTTAGAATTATCAGAAGGAAAAAGGGGGGAACACCATACTTTCGGAGGTATTTTCTTATGCCCTGGTACCTTAAAATTAACTCAGGGCGTGAGTTCCGCGATTTTTCTTTTACGGATTCCCTTTTTGATTCATCCTTTATTTTCCTTATTTTTTTGTTTACAGTAATTCGCTGTGACATTGGCATGAAGAACCAAATTTGTTCGGTTTTCCTGAACAACGTTGGTTTTACAGCATTCTACGAGGAGATAAGTAAGATTAAAATAAACGTTAATAATAGTAGGAGGTAAATGTGTGTTAGTGTTCAACATTAATAATATTTATGAATACATATACAAAATCACATAAGTGTGTAATTGGTTTGGTAATGTTTTGTTAGGATAGGTTACATTGTGTGTCGTGTGCCTTAATGTTAGTGTTAGTGTCTGAAGGAAGTCATGAGCTAAAAATACGTCCGTTAAAAGTGTAAAGTTAGAGAGGCCCTATCACGGGTAAATACATGTTGTTTAGTTATTTTCCCCACTTATTTTTTCTTGCTTCAACCTCGATAGCGAGAAAAGATTAAGATTCAGTTGAAGTGAAGAAACGTCTTTTGGTACTTAATTACTGCGATGTGTAGGGAGTAAAACCACAGACTAAAAAACGAGGGAAGAACAAAGTCAATACCTATTTTGTTTTTTGTTTCTTGACTGTAAACTTACTGTTCTCTAGGACACAGCCTATATATTATGCAAGTTCTGTCCCAAAAGTAATTAGACCAATTCTGCAAAAATCGTTTTGTTGAAGGTACTGGTGTGTTTAAGGGGGCTATCGAATTTGAAGCTTCTCAGAACATTCTCTGCACGTAAATACTATCAATTAAATTCAATACCAATTTATGTGATGTAAAAATGTGAATAGAATTTATATTTTTTCAAATATGCCTTTTTGAATGTAACAATGCTATTGTACGTTTAATATTGTTGCCAAGTTGCTCGATGACTTAGAGACAGTCAAAGACGACAGTTGCTACCACTAAGGTATTCAGATACCTGTAAACTGCACCGTCCCGCTTCAATTCATTCATTATTGTTGCAGCCTAATAGGAAGGAATCACTGATTCTTCAAACTGTTATGGGTTTTCAGCGACGTATTTATGTGCAGCAACCATAGGCGTAACTTAGTAGGTGCATAGGAGACACTTGCTCCCAATTTGTTTGGGTTTATCACGAGATAATGGTACTTTTGTTAACTCCTGAAACCCGAGGATTAAAGTAATCAGTAATTTTATGATTTTGCAAATGTAACACCTATTTATCAAAATATTTCTGGATGATATTTCTATGAGCTGCAAAAAAGAAAATATTCTGCTCCCCCCCCCCCATGAGTTACGCTACAAATTTTTATACTATATTCTGAGAATGCGAGACAAACATTGAATATTTCATTCTGTAAAATAACGTAAAGTTTTATGGTTGACGTAAAAGTGTGGAAGAAATCGAAGAAAAATTAAATTTAGATAAATAACATCATAAAATCGGATCGTCTTAATGCGAACGAAATTAAATAACGTCTATTTCTGCCATGAATTCAATGGCGCTTCCAGGAAATTAGTAAGAAGCCTAATGCTGCTTTTTCACACTTGCAGATGTATTTTCCCAGTATTATTATTTTTTACCGAATCGAGCGGAAGTTTACGTCCACTGTATGCCCGATCTGTTCGAACTGGAGGTACAAATTCAAAGCGCGACAAGGACAACTTGAAACGTGACCCCAAACGAAATCAAATCCTGGAACCTATATTTACAAGATCAACGTCCTATCGGCGAAGCCTCTACGTAAATTCCTCAGCGTATGTGTAAATACAATAGAGTAAGTTAGTTAGCATATATTTTTAACCGTGTTTGGAATTACAGTTTAATGTGGAATCTGTCCCGGGGAACCTTGATTGCAGCTCCAACCACTCGCTATCAGTTGTATTACGTTTTTCATTTTTCTCGGTAAAGGATATACGTATTTATATTTGGGTGGTCACTGCTTCACATCTCACGACAGCCTAAAGAGTTCTCGTTGTCTTGTTGAGTCTATTCAGGCGACTGCCGAGATAGTGCCGCTGACGCTTAATTCCCTGCCCTTCATTTTCACTTTTTATACACCGTTATCCTCTCGTCGCTGTTCAGTTAATTGTGAGGCCTCCTCGACGGCTCAGTGGCAGAGTCGTCGCCTTGTCATCAAAGGGTCCCTGGCACCTAGTGGTTCGGATCCCACTTTAAACTGTAGATCCAGTCCCGATTAGCGTAACTGTGCATAAAGTGAACTTAAAACACCAAATCAATCAATCAATCAATTCAGCTAATTGTGCATATAAGCAATGATGAGTAAATAAACAAGCACCCAATCACAAAAAAAGATCCTTCAATTTTCCGCTTCTCATTAACTTAATTCATAGTTTCCAAAAACCTTTCAGCAGACGTGAATAAAACAACGTAGGTCGTTCCCCGTGACGTAAGCATATCAGAATGAGCTGCCTTGTGACTTGAGAAGGAAAGGAGAAACGTGACAGGTTAGAAGTTCAGATTGCAATGCCTCGATTCGTGATACCCACACACATGCTTGGAACCTAATGTCTTGTGTTTCGTTGTTGATAAAAACACAGCAGCCCCAGAGAACATTTGTGGAAGTTGCTCACAGCATGTCCACTGCTCCATTTCGACCTTGAGTTCCTTCGCTGGAATCACTTTGAACTGCATCGTGTGATGTAGGTATATTGGAAGTCAAACGTCCCATCTTGTGAACGTCGAAATACAAACATCTTTTATTATAAAGTTGATATTGCAAAATATGTGCTACGAATGATGTGATAAAAAAATAATGGAAGTTATTTTCCTCAGGACGTCTAACTGCCAAGCGGATGACCAGGGTTCGATTTCCGGGTGGGGCATGATATACTTTCGGATTTTTTTCCGGCCTTGTCCCCGCATAAAGCGGGTCTGGGCTCACACAGTTTCAAATCTATTGCTACCTGGGGCCAACCATGAGGGGTAAAGGCGGTGGCAGCGTGCTGCTCATCACATCACCTCCAAATGGCCGAGATCGAGTTCGAGAATATGAGGGGTCCTATACCTATATCCCCTAAATGTGCCTTTATGGCACGGTGCTATCTGCACGGGGAACTTTACCTTTTACCTCACATTTATCACAATAAACAAGCTATGTTTAATATATATTAAAAAATATAGTTCTGACTGGGTAAAGGCTGTGTAATATCCAACTTTATTTTTCATGATTTTCTGTAAAGTTACTAAACACGATATTCATTGCCATATTATTTTTATATTATATTTTTGGGTTATTTTACATTCCTTTTAGGAAACTGATTAGCGAATGTGTAAAGTGTTTCTGTCCAAGTCCATCAGCCCGTATGAACGATCAGTGTCTCAAATCTACAAATTCAAAAATCTCATAGACCTAACAGATAGTAGGTAAACACATCTCTATCGGACGGTCCTTCTGTCTGGCCGTGAGGGACAAGAGTCGATGCGAGGTGAGACATCCATATCACAGAATCTGTTGACGCTACATCCGCAAAAATAAACACAATATTACGACAAAGAAAATGCTAAACAATCCCGGTGTAAATTATCTCCAATCCAATACAAGAGTTGGAAACCACCTATATATTTTCTCCAGATATTATCTATTTATTTATTTATTTAACAAATGATGCCACAGAACATTGTTCCATTGAGACATGCATACATTTTGTGCATTATATATGTGCATTACATATACCTGTGCATAACATAAATTGTTTCACTAATTCCTATACAGACGAACCCCTCCCCCCCTTTCTCCACTGAGCCAGTAGTTCTATTTTGAATGTTTGAAATGACAGACTGTTTATATCAACGCTCGGATCATTTGCTACTACTTCATTGTAAGTTTTACCCATTTTCCACATCGGAGATATATTTACGCGTACATAATTTGTTCTAGATTTTGGTACATCAAACAAACCGGTTTTCGGTCTGCTTCTCATTTGAGGTACATGATATTGTAATACAGATATTAACCCCATAGAGTCTATTTTGTTATTTGCAATTTTATATAACATGCTCATCAAATTAAGATTAAACTTTTCTTCAATTTCTTCAATGTTAAACTGCGATACAAGCTCAGAGTACGGATTGAATTTAGGATATACTTTGTCTTCTCATACTTTATGAACCTCAAGAACTTGGACTGAATCTTTTCTATTTCCCGCATACGTTTTTTTCTGTCCAAGGGCTGCCATATTACCGATGCATATTCTACGAGTGAGCGTACTAGGGAGACATACAAAAATTATTAATATTGTTGTACTTTCTAGATCTTCCCCATATAATTTTATCAATCCTAATTTCTTATATGCTTGGTTAACGATATGATGCATATGCTCTTTAAAACATAGATTTGCGTCATACGTGATACCAAGATCCGTGAATTTAGTGACCTTAGCTATTTATTTTCCTCCCATCTGACACTGGAAGTTTCTTTTTATTTCAGCGTTTGTTATAGACATTACCTGACATGTATCAAGATTAAATGAATGTCTATTATTTTCGCTCCATTGTAGTAATCTATTTACGTCTGCCTGCAAGTCAAGGCTGTTTTCGTCAGAGCAAATTGTTCTAAATATTTTTACATCGTCAGCAAATATAAGTCAACGTGATTTCGTAATAATTTTCGGGAGGTCATTAATAAAGAGTAAGAAAATGAGTGGGCCCAAATTGGATCCCTGTGGCACCCCAGAAGGCGTAGGGTATTCCCGAGATATGTATCCTCTATAATTGACAAATTGCTTTCGGTCCATTAGGTAAGATTTTAGCAGCATAATTACTTTTCAGAAATATTAAAATACGATAGCTTCTGAAGTAAAATGTCATGATTTACCGAATCGAACGCCTTGGCCAGGTCAGCATAGAATACATCTACCTGTCTCCTTTCGTCTAATTCATAAGCTACAAAATGTGCAAATTCGGCAAGGTTTGGGATTGTCGACCTCCGCGATATAAAACCATGTTACATGGGAGATATAGCCGGTCGTACGTTGGCCATTATTCTCTCGTACATTATTTGTTCAAACACTTTGCAAAAAACTGAGAGAATTTACACTGGCCTAAAGCAATCAACGTTCTTTGCATTTGCCTTTTTTTGGGAAGGGATTAACTTTAGTGATTTTGCATTTTGATGGGAAGTTGTGATGTTCTAAAATGTTATTGATTATTATACTCAATGGTTTTATTTGCGGTTCAGCGCACCCCTTGACCACATAGGGAGGAATGATGTAAATCCTAACTGCTTTTTTGGCTTTCAATATTTTAATTGCTTCCTCGATATCATTCAATTCGATATGCGACATATCGAGTTCGGAAAGCACTCCGATTTCGCACTTATCTGATTCAACTATAGAGTACTGTGAAGCATCTTTGTACACCGATAGAAAGTAGGTAATAAATGCATTTACAATATCGTGCCCATTGTGTAAGATTTCATTGTTGTATTCAAACGTATTACTACCTGAATCCTTCTTTTTATTTCTAATATAAGTCCATACATTATTTACATCTATCCCTATGTTTTCCTCCGTCTCACGGATGTACGCTTTGTACGCTGCTGTTAGCCTTTTCCTTATCTCTTTCCTAAGATTCTTGTATTTCTCTTCATGATACTCTGCGTTGCAATTACCTTTTTCCCACTTTTTGTAATGATATAATTATTTTCCTAATAATGTCACCATTGAACCACACAGGATATTTAGGTACCTTGATGCGTTTCAGTGGTACGCAGTCATTCAAAATATTATATAAAATATCATAAAACTTATTAGTTAGTGTATTGACATCCTCAATATCGCATAGATTTACCCAGTTATAGTCTGTTAATTTTCGATATAAAGACTAGAAGTTCGCTTTTTTGAAGTTTTATTGAAAATTTACATTTTCTGTTCGAGTTGAAACATCGACTCTTAATGTAGCCATATGCGGTATTAGGAGATAAAGTGCTTCATCTCTGAGGCATGTTAGATACCCCGTCCGCCATATTGGATTCGACATATTTGATTTAACCTTTATTCAAATGGGAATAGGGATAAGTAACACATCAAACATCTTTGACAGTTCTCGAGTTCAGGAGAACCATGATTAAGTACGTAATTTTATATTATGCAGACACTCAAAAACGAATAAAAATCCCTTAAAAAGGATTTCAAAATGTGATATTTCAGAAAATTTCACGTTATTTCGGTATGACACATGATCCCCTTTCCAATTAAAAAAAATAAGCGGATTTAAAGTTGGAGCGGGTATTCTTGTTGCACTCTTTAGTCCAAGACATAATGATAATGATATTATTGGTTTAACGTTATGCGTTGTCATGAAATTGGGTGGTTCCATGTTTTTGCCTGTTTATACGTCGGTACTTTTTGACACCCCGTAACTTCGAAAGTAATACAGATATCTTAAAACCAGATTTCACCATTCAATTTTTCAGAAAATTTTATATGAATTTGATATGTCATTTGCCTATTCCCATTTGAGAAAAAAAGAAAAAACTTTCTATCCACTTTCAACAATTCATTCTCATTGTGTTGCGATTAACCTAGAGAGGTAAAAAAATATCGTAAAATAACAAAACAGGAGAAGAAAGTAAGGTATGGACACATAGACTACATACTGCACGTGATTGCATTCACGGTTTATAATATCTGTAGAAATTATATGGGTGTTTCTCTTTCGACTTTCGAATCACCCTGAATTTTAAAGTTGTGACGTGACCGAAACTGTTCGAGCTATAAATTGAAATTTGTAATTTGATAGATATGTTAAATAGCAACTTCCATGGGCGTAACTTGGGACCTAACTTGGGGGGGGGGGGGCAGGATCGATTTTTTTTCATCCCATAACTACTGTATTTGTAAAATTATAAAGTTACATTAATATAAAATCAATTTTTAATTAAACTTTTAAAACCATTAATTATTTATTGGAAAATTAACAAGCCGAATAGAAATTTTAAACACACAGCAAACTTTTGTTGTTATACTTAATTTAAACTTAGGAGATAAAAGAGCATTCTTCTTTCTGATTGCAAATATTAGTCCTTGGGGGGCTTGTTTTAAGGTGGCCTTCCCCACCTGAAAATACTTGTTTCAAATGGTACATGTTAGAAATTTTAATATTGAAGGAGTTAAGGTCAAACTGTTTCAACAGTGAATAGATGATGATCATGCACTTTCGCTGATGCCAGAATTATTTAATATATTGCAAACTGTCCGCATTTAAATATTCAATTTAATATTTTTGATACTTAAAGTAACATTTGGTTACTCACGTGGGAATTTACAAATACAATTGTTGTCAATATTCTTTAAACTGTAATCAAGGGACCCAGGTTCGATACCTGGTGGAGGCCCATAGTGATTCGGATTCCACTTTAAACTGTAGGTCCAGTCCCGATTATCGTATTAGTGTATGAAGCCAGGTTAGAACAACAACTTAACAAGATAATTTATACGTCACAAAGCATGAAACTTTTCAGATTCGTTGACTTTCTGCTATCCACTGTGCACGTCCCAGCACTTGAGCCGTAGAGAAATATCGACTTGTATGGAAATTTTCACATGCATATATCTTCCACGATTTCATGTAATTTCCGGTGGTCGTGAAGAGCAGGACTTCCTCCATGCCGTAAGGACC
>NW_028143911.1:0-17016 GCF_977018435.1 Lepisma saccharinum
TTTCAAATGTAAGCTTATTTACGAAGTATACAGTTTTGTGATTAAGTTTGAGTCTTCTATTAAGTCCACTTTTATGCACAGATAGGCTAATTGGGACTGGGCCGTCCTGTGAAAAACAAAATTCTTCTTTCCCCTTCGCCGGGAAAAAAATTCTGCCCAAGTCAATGTTTCCTGTACATCTCTATTAATCTAGTCTTCATCCTTATTCGATGGAGTATAAAAGATTCTGTTGGATTTTTCGCTAATGTCAGTGGTTTTGCTGTAATCTTAAAAATTATCTGCGAGAAAGGTGATTTTTCTAGTATGTTTTTGAAGTTTCAACCTTGCAACTTTTGAATAAATTAATCGATAGCTTAATTATATGCATATGAGCATTAGTTACGGAGATGTAGGCCCCAGTAACTAAAGGTGTGATTCTGATGTTTGGGGAAGGGCTGGTTGGAGGAGGGAGGCTTGGACCCTTGGGAACTGGCCAAAATCAAGCTTTTATGGAAATATTCCCGAGATTTGAGTCCCCCCCCCCCACCACTTCACTGGCTGGAATCACTGCCAACGCGTATTACAGGGTGGCCAATCTACGACCATGACAAAATTCAAGAAAAATTCCCGGTTTTCGAAGCGAACTTTCCAAAACTTAAAGGGTACAAGCAGATGTTTCCTCTATTTCAACTTTAAGTATTATCACGCACCTACACACATATACAAATATGTATATTGGGTCATTCCATGTGAAATCAACAAGGCTCTCAACCTTAAATTTTTGGATTCATTTGAAATTTGGCATTCTGGAAGGGCCAACTGAGATAGGAAAATATGCAAAGTTGCAGATCCATATCTTTTGTATTTTCGACATTGCAGTGTTGCAAACTATGCGATTTTGACCATTTTTCCCATCTTCTTAACTTTAAATTGCAATATTTCGACAACCAGGGCACTTATAGAAGTGATTTGGACGGCGTTGGAAAGGTATTGAAGGGCTCTTTCACACGAGATATTTCATATCCATGTCAGGACAAAAAAAATAATTGAAGGTGGTGTAAAGAAAACTAGGGTATCTATTTTATCAAAAACGGGTCTGAATTTTTTTTTAAAAAAACAAAACATTTAATGCATAACACATTTTGATAGACAAATTCCTAATATTCAAAAGTAAAAGTCTAACAGAAATTAAAAATAATATTGTTTGAATTAACGTACATGAATCTAATGTTTAAATTCGCAGTTATTAAAAATACAGGGTGATTCAAAAGTCCGGTCCCATAGGTAACTCCGTTATTAGTGTACATAGCGAAAAATGGAAAGAGGGGAAAGTTGTTTGAAATAGGCTAATATCAATCTAAAATTCTTGAAATTTCAACGTATCGTGCACCGTTTAGGCTGTACACTGGTACAAGCCTTATTGGTAGCCGAATATTGCATGGCATTGCAATACCATACAGTACAGGGTAAATTAAGAATTGATGACAATAATTACATGTAAATTAAACAAATGTTTATACTAAAGTATTAAAAATTTCACACTCCAATTTACTTGATCAACTTTAAAATATCTTGCAAAAATCTTCCGTCTTTCAGACAGATTGTTCTGCAAAGGACACTTACAAAGTAAATGGAGTGAGAGAATTCTGTGTTATTTTCAACGCAGCTTTATTTTCCTTCCTCGGGCCGGCCACCGTGGTGTAGTGGTTAGCCGGGGATCCCGGGTTCGAATCTAAGCCTAGGCATGGGTTTTCCTTTATGAGTGTCTCTCCATCAATTTCATCATATCATCCTCATCTTCGCGATTAGCCAAAAGTTGCGGAAATATAATAAACCTAATTACAATGAATCGATTTTCCTTCCTCGATAAAACAAAAGCTTAATTGTGAAAAACTTGCCTCATCTCCTATTACCTTCATTTGGTGCAAAGGTACATAAACCTTAATCTTAAAACTCAGCTAGCTTATCTACAGGGTAGGGTTCTTTGTAGACAACGAAACCAGACAGGATGCCTTCAGTAGTTATGGTACCGCCTTGAGGTCGATAAATCAATTGATTGGAAAAGATCGATCAAAGATCAATTGATGACGCAGCAGGTTTTTTTTTTTTGAAAAAGGGGCGGGGCTTATTTTGTAAGGATGAATTTGATTGGTCGTGACGTCATAAATGGGCGGGGCTTATTTTGTAAGGAGCGTTTTGATTGGTTGGAGGAGGGAATTCGGGTTTTTCCCGCGGGAGTTTCCGGCGTCTGAAAACAGATGGCATTGATGAGTCAGAAAGTCTGGAGGAGGAAAAGTACGGGGTGACGGTTGGTTTTCTCGGAATTGGAGTACGTGTTTTCGGGGTCTGAAAACAGATGGCGTTGATGAGTCACGGGTTTTTCCAGTGACGGTTGGTCGGTAGTTTCCGGTGTCTGAAAACAGATGGCGTTGATGAGTCAGAAAGTCTGGGTTGGGAGGAGGAAAAGTTTTTGTTATGTTATTTTGGCATGTGACGTCATATATAAATTGGAGTACGTGTTTCCGCTGTGTGAAAACAGATGGCGTTGATGAGTCACGGGTTTTTCCAGTGACGGTTGGTCGGTAGTTTCCGGTGTCTGAAAACAGATGGTTGAAATTCCAGGAATTGGGTGTGGTCTGAAACATGCCCGAACATGTTTTAGATTGATGAGTCATTCTGGGGAGGAGATGTTTTTCTCGGGCGGCCGTTGATGAATTTGAGTGATGGAGAAACGGCAAAAAGAGAAAAAGGAGAGAGAGCGTCTAGATGTAAAGAAAATAAATAGAGTAAAAAAAGTAGGTTTCACGGAGGGGGTGACTGTGCATAGTGTACCAGGGCAGGAAGAAGATAGGAGAGGCACGTGGGCGTTGGATGCTCTGCGCAAAACGATGCGTGCCGAATATAATTCGAAAATACGTCACGGAGACAGTACTATATAAAAAAGAAAAACTGTGTACGTACCACAGAACTGTTGATCGAAGTCTACCGACCGGAGATCATAACCGAGACTGGCACATCTGTTGCGAGAGTGAAGAAAATTGAAAAGGTAAGAGACAAATATTTAGTTTTAATGTTCTACCTAGAACAATGCAAATCGCTGGTCAAAGACTATCATCACCTTCACACAGTGAGAACCGTAAACATAAATACATCTTTCTTTTGAAGCAGACAGCTTGAAAGGTGAGAAAATAAAAACGGTACCTGTGTCATCAACAGTTTAATGCAGAAGAGGATGACGTTTAACAGTGATCGATGGTGGGGGGGTCGGCTCCCGGTCCTCTTCTGCTGGGGGTGGGAGAGGGGGCGTATAGCGTCCCTCCTCCTCTTCTTCAACCACATCGGTGACGTCGTCCTCTTCTTCCTGCTCTGACAAAACAGGAGAAACAGTAGAAGAAATAGAAGGAGAGACAGGAGGCACCAGTTGGCGCTGCCGATTGGCTCTATCGTCATTTCGGTTACGCATTCTGAAAAACAAAATATAAGAATTAGAATATATTCCGTTCCATGTAGATATCGGCTAGAAAGAAAAGTTATCAGATATGTAGCATATATAATCGGAAAAACAGCATGCTATAATAAACGATGTTGTCAGAAATAAACTGAAAAATAATTACCTAGCTCTATACCGACGGAGATTGGCGTGGAGCCTTTCCCTGTTCCGGGTACGTCGAGCCCGGAAAATAGCGGAGGCACGCTGTTGGGCCTCCTCAATTCTATTTTCTTCCTCCAGGTACCGCTAAATGTACTTCGTAGCCTCTGCGAAATGCGCAGCGCCTTCAGTGCCTACCTGATGTCGATAATATGCATTTCGCAGAGCCTCCCCGTGATGGATTATGTGTTCCTAAAAATATGTGTGAATTAATATATGAAAGTGATTAATTTGTGTAAAACATAATTAACATATTTTCTGTCTAATTTCAGATGTCGACACTTCCCCTTGGATTCAGTTTGGTGTACGGCGATGTCAAGGAGACGACAGCAAGTCCGACAGAACGAAGGAACTTATGGAGCAAAACACATGCAAGACAGGTTGAAAAACACATCGGCAATTATGTGAATTTCTGTGAAGAAAATGGACTGGCGGAAGAGTTATTGGCAAAATTAGAAGAGGCATGTAAAGATATGGAGGTATCGGTGGACTGTTTGGTCAAAATATTTACTTACATTGTTGACAAGAAACGAGATGCGCCAGTGTTTGGCGATTTTGTAGAGAATATACAAAGAGCTCAATATGTACCTTCCCATCTATCTTTAAGAATATGTTTCGAATTGATGGAGGTGTTTAAAGGTGTGAGAAATGAGAAGGGTGAAAATAAGAAGACAGGGGAAACAGGGGAAAATATACATGAACGAATGATGGAGATGTTGAAGAAAAGAAAACTGAACGAGTAACAAACACATACTAATACACTAACATCTACCAGTAGTGTAACAAAATATGTAAAAATATCTAATAACCTGTAGTACGAGTTGAAATAAAAAGTTTGTATATGTAGAAAACTTGTAATTTTCTGTAGAAGTTCAATGTGTTAATAAAAGATTTTGTACAGAACAATATTGTTTTTGTATATAAATAGTATTATATTAGAATACCTAAGACAGGATACAAACCCTAAAAGTTTAATGAAAAAAGTACCACAAATCCTAAAATTAACTATGTTTTGATAAAAGAGGTACCGGATTCGAAACTCTCCGGACATGGTTCGAATCCTGGAATTGCCAATGTTTGCATAAAGAAAACCCGGATTCGAATCCCACTCAGGTATGGTTGCGAATTTCGACGGAGACCCTGGATTCGAATCCTGCAATTAACTAACGTTCCCTAAAAACATGTTTGATTCTGCTCAGGTATGGTTGTGAAATGTAAAAGAGTACTTACAACATGTAATAAATCTTGGCCATCCATGTTGCTGCCCAGATGAAAAGGAGATGAACTGGAGGGAAGGATGCCTACAGAAGGAATTCTATCCACTTCCTTATAGAGACACACATCTGTAATTATTTTTTGCAACGTACGTTAGAAGTCTGCATATGAGATCACGACGTTTTTGTGAGGCACAACAGTTCCTTGATAATTTTCACAGAAGTTCCTTGTTCCGTGTCAGCACATGTTCTTCGAACAAGACTTCATTATAGAGACGGACATCTGGTATCATTTTTTGCAACGCGGCCCAGATGAAAAGGAGATTAACTGGAGGGAAGGATGCCTGCAGAAGGAATTCTATCCACTTCCTTATAGAGACACACATCTGCAATTATTTTTGCAACGTACGTTAGAAGTCTGCATATGAGATCACGACGTTTTTGTGAGGCACAACAGTTCCTTGATGAATTTCACAGAAGTTCCTTGTTCCGTGTCAGCACATGTTCTAAGAACAAGACTTCCTTATAGAGACGGACATCTGGTATCATTTTTTGCAACGCGGTTTCCTAATTTCTTTATTTGCAATCGTAGACCCACCTTCCGACCACTCTACTGAGAGGTCTCGACGTGTAGATTACGAATATGTAATCAGATCCGCTGTACGTCAATTAGGGGAGGAGCTAGAGCGATTTGAAGATTTCGTTTTTTCAGCTTTTTTTTTTTTTTTTTTTTTTTGCGAAAACTTAAAATCGCATTATCTCGGCTCCTAATTGAGCTAGGAGGATGATCGATAGCTTGTCGGACTCGGAGTGAAGTCCTCTTTCCGGTGGACCAGGTTTCATTGTTCTAGGACCGGTGGTTTCCTACTTTCTTTATTTTCAATCGTAGACCCACCTTCCGACACTCTACTGAAAGGTCTCGACGTGTAGATTACGAATATGTAATCAGATCCGCTGTACGTCAATTAGGGGAGGAGCTAGAGCGATTTGAAGATTTCGATTTTTGCAACTCATATGAGTCAGGAAGACATCTGCGTTGAATAACAGAATGTGTCACTGCTAAAAACCATCTTGTAAAGACGGTTAATTGATTCCGAGAATTTACATGAGCCTTCGTATCAGTCAGAAAAACATCTGCTGAAGACGTTTGACGATTTCTGAGAATTTTATATGAGTTGTCATATCTGCCAGGAAAACATCTGGTGAAGACGGTTAACTAGCCGCAGTAGAACCGTTAGGAACGGAAATAACTGCTTTGTCATGCTTGCGTATATAAAGAAAGGCGTTCTCTCGACAACACAGTGTTCGTGAAACAGTCATCGTACGATCATGGATGTACAGTTATCCGCTGACAATCTGTTAGCACGTTATCGTGATGGATATTACACAACACATGGACAGTTGCGGGAAGTGTTGACGATCGTCGCGCAAAAAATCATCGCGGGAGAAAGTATCTCCCTAGTAGAGGAATATGACCGTCTACTTCAGACCGTGACATCATTCGTACCCGATCTTACCGGAGAAGGATGGAGAGATATTTCCGAAGAGTCGCCAGGCCCGTCATCGACACCCGATCCTGTATCCAGAGTTGCCGAGGAGAAGCAGATTGCCGTCACATCACCAGGAACTTCCAGAAACACCGCATCCGGATCAGACCCGGAACCTTTACCAGGACCGTCATGGAGACCGGATCCCTTACCCTCAGCAGAACCGTCATCCCAAAGTGCTTCTGTATCAGATAGAAGAGGTATGAAAAGAAAACGTGATACAGTGCCTCGTGAACAAATAGGGAACATAATATTACATAACATTCAAGAACGTGAATATCCCAAATTCCGTTCCAAAGGACGTCGTGTGGAATTCAGTTTCTCGCACCCTCCAGAAAATGTCGATCCTCACACATGGATCCGTGAAGGTGTCGAAAATCTTCTCACCTATGTAAAGAAAGACACCAAGGATGAAGACAAGATAGGTTTAACTCTCTCTAACATATCTGACCCCACGGTGAAAGATATTTATGTCGGGTGGCACAGATGTGATCAGTTACACAGTGATATGGTGTGGAACATTATGTATAAAATATTGCAGAGCGCGAAAACATTCACAGCTACAGACCGTTTAATTTTGCGCGCCGACCATGTCGACATACCTGTCGGAGGTGGCGGAGGTAAAAAAACATATTGTTTACCTAATTACATGCTAAGCACGCGAAAAAGAAGTGTCGTCGGTGTGCCGAATAGAAAGAAACCACTCTGTTTAGCTGAAGCTTTGATCATAGGAAAATCCCATGCTGATAATGATCCGTTCTATTCACAGTATCGAAGAAATAGAAATCTTCTCAAACCTGTTTTCGAACTTATGCGCAAAGCAGATGTAGATCTCACAGACAATGCGTGTGCAGGAAGTGGAATTCCTGAACTGAGAAAATTTCAGCAAGCTCTTACAGAATATAAAATTGTTGTATACAACAATCTTCGTGATGTGAAAGATGTTTTGTTTGAAGGACAGGTTGAAAATGCTTCCAAATATATATACCTTCTCTATGATAACACTCGACAGCATTATGATGTGATAGTAAACCGTGTTGGAGCATTTGCGGCAAAACAAGAATGTCGCGGGTGTAACGAACTCATATTTCGAACAGCTCATAACCATCTGTGTAAACAATTATGTTCTATGTGCCGTTCAACTCCACCGTGTGTGCCTGAACAGGGTGTTCGCAGAATATGTCAGACATGTCACAGAATTTTCAAAAATGAGAACTGCTTCACAAATCATGTTTCTACACCATTCCGAAACGGTACAGTCTGTAGTGAAATCCAGCAGTGTCCCCGATGTTTCAGAATTATTCTAACACACAATACATATGAAAAAGTGCATAAATGTAACATGAAATACTGTACTGTATGCAACTGCGTGAAACCTATAAATCATTTCTGCTACATGGCTATACCAAAACCAAAACAGAATTCAAAATTTCTATATATATTTTACGATTTTGAATGTTACACAGATATTCCTCACTCCGAGAAAGAGAAAACTTTTCTTCATGTTCCTAATCTTATTGTGGTGCAGACGGCCTGTCACGCATGTTACAAGAAAGAGGATCTAACGGTTCCATGTTCTGTTTGTGGAACAAGAGAGTTTATATTCTGGGATGACCCTGTAGACACCTTCCTGTCCTACCTGGAATTGCAACATAAGTTTTCCAACATAACCATTTGTGCACACAATGCACGAGGTTACGATTGCACGTTTCTATTACGAAGAATGCTGGAAAGAGAAATGAAACCTCGTGTGATCTTAGACGGTACCAAAATCATCAGTATGTCATACCAAAATCTTCATTTTGTGGACAGTCTCAACTACGTTCAGACAAATCTTGCTGGATTTTCCAAACTTTTCGGTTTGCCTGTTCAGAAAGGCTATTATCCGCATCTGTGGAACACCTACAAGAACAGAAATTACATAGGGCTGATGCCTCCTCCTTCTGCATACGGCTATGAATATATGAAAACAGTTGGAGATCAGCACAGTTTTATGTCTTGGTATGACATTGAATGCAGCAAAAATGTACCTTTCAACAACAAAAACCAACTACTCCAATACTGCATCAAGGATGTTACCCTGTTGAGACAAGGATGTCTGAAGCTGAGACAGAATTTCCTAGACATATGCAAGATCGACATTTTCAAGGATTGTCTCACAATAGCATCTGTCTGTTCACTAATTTACAGGCAGAAATTTATGCCGGCTAACACTATAGGTATAATACCTAAAGGAGGTTACCATCATGCAGATCAGATGTCCAAGTTTGCATTGAAATGGTTAACCTACATGGAAGAACAAAATGATGTAATACTTCTTCACGGCGGACGTACTCGTGAAAAATATGTCATAGGAGGGCGTTACAGAGTGGACGGCTATCACGAGGAGACGCAGACGGTGTACGAGGCGCTTGGATGCTACTGGCATGGTTGTCAACGCTGCATATCAATTAACAGGGGTATGTATCCGAAAGGTGACGAAGAAGATGAAACCGTTCAGGATAGTAACAGTGACAAACATAGTGACATGTTGAACACTGCAGCCTTCAGATACGAGATAACGTGTCGTAAACTTGAGGCTCTACGTTCTGAAGGATACCATGTCGTCACAATGTGGGAATGCGATTTCAAAAAAATATTGCAAGCAGATCCTGAACTCGATAGACATCTATCGACACATCCTATCGTTTGCTGCATTCCTTTAAATCCACGAGACGCCTTATATGGAGGAAGAGTTGAAACAGTCAGGACGTATTACAAAATCAAGGAAAATGAAAAATTACAGTACTATGATTTTACAAGTTTGTACCCTTATGTGAACAAATACTGTGCCTATCCTGTCGGACATCCTACCATATTTCTAGGAACTTCTATTCCTTCGGTAAATGAGGTTTTGAACATGGAGGGGCTCATAAAATGTACTGTTCTGCCACCAAAAGCCCTTTTACATCCTGTTTTACCTACAAAAATGCATGGAAAACTGATGTTTGTCTTGTGTAACGAATGTGCTATCAGATTAAAATGTGAAGGTACATGCAGCCATTCCGATGAACAACGCGCACTTTCGGGGACTTGGGTTATCGCCGAGGTGAGTAAAGCTTGCAGTTTAGGCTACAGAGTACTGTCAGTGTCGGAAGTGTGGAAGTATGAAACATCGATGTACGACCCTGTCACAAAAACTGGAGGACTTTTTGCCGGTTATGTCAACACCTTCTTGAAAATAAAACAGGAAGCGAGCGGTTGGCCTTCATGGTGTCAGAACGACGAGGATAAGAAGAAGTACATACAGAAATATTTCGATAAGGAGGGTATTCTATTGGAAGAAAACAGTATCGAAGTCAATCCTGGTAAACGTACTCTGGCTAAACTTTGCCTTAATTCTTTATGGGGCAAGTTCTGTCAACGGGACAACCTTTCCCAGACGACCATCATCAAGGAATCGAAAGATTTTCTCGATAAAATGACTGATCCAAATATAATGATCGGAGGAGTCGTATTCATCAATCAGGACACCGTTTTAGTGAACTGGAAATATGTTGAAGAGGCTGTCAGTCTGAACAGGAAAGTAAATGTTCCTATCGGAGCCTTCACAACATGCCATGCTCGTCTGAAACTGTACGAACTTCTCGAAAAGTTGGGTGATAGGATATGTTATTGTGATACAGACTCTGTAATTTACGTAGATAGTCCTGAAATGGAGTATCACCCACAGACAGGTGACGCACTAGGAGAACTCACCGATGAATTGGCAGATTTCGGACCCGATGCAGTTTGTGAACAGTTTGTCTCAACGGGACCGAAAAGTTACAGCATGAAAATAACAAAACCGTTCTCCGAACCGCAGTATATCTGTAAAGTGAAAGGAATCACATTGAATACCTCCACATCGGAATTGGTCAATTTCGATACCATGTGCGATATGATAAACGATGAAAAACCTGAAGTTATGGTCGAAAATATTTTCAGGATCAGAAGAACAAAACAGTTCCAAGTAATCAGTACATATGAAAAAAAGCTGTTTCAGCCTGTACTGTTGAAACGACGTTTCGACGATGAACATTTATCGTATCCCTTCGGATATTGTGCTAACTAAAGTATGGCTTTAGTGGTCCAGAGTTTGAACCCTTCTTCGGACCGTCAGTGTATAAAATGTGTTTACAATGTGCCAGATCTTCATTTTTCTTCAAATCTCCAGTATAAAACATGTTTCCTAAACTTTCCCATCCTTTCACCATGATGGTCTGCGGAGCATCAGGAAGTGGAAAAACTACTTTTGTGACAAATATGGTGGACTCCATCGTTCATCTCGTCTATGGAACCGTGAAGAAAATCATATGGTGTTACGATCAGGAGAACAGTATTCCGCAAAATCTTCGAGATGTGCAATATCATAAAGGTATCGTCGATTGGCAGTCGTGGAACGGAAAAACCCCTATTCTCATAATCCTGGATGATCTTATGATGGTTGCTCAAGGAGAAAATGTCGCCGACCTTTTCACAAAAGGCAGTCATCACAAAAACATTTCGGTGGTGTTCATAACACAGAATCTTTTTCATCAAGGGAAAAATTGCAGAGACATATCGCTGAACGTAAAGCATTTCGTTATTTTTAAGAATCCGCGAGATATGAACCAATTCACTGTGTTTGCACGACAACTTCATCCTCACCGCATGAAGGAACTCGAAAAAGTATATATAGATGCTACCACTCAACCTTTCAGTTATTTGTATATTGATCTTTCACAGTCAACACCGGATCCTTTACGTTATCAGACAGACATTTTTAACCAGAATTACTCAACTGCATATCTTCCTCAGGAATGTTTAAAACATCGAGATGAGGAGAACGAGGAAGACACGTACCAAATCACGTTCTAACAGGAATTCGACTTCTTTCAAGAAAAATTCCCCTTTTTTGCACGTGTTGAAAAATTCACCGACCAAACTCCGTAAATCGTTGCTGAAAAGTGCTCCGAAGAAGACAATCCGTTTCATCAGCGAATGCTGCCTAAACGTTTTAAAAGGAAACGTGAAGATTAAACCGTCCACAAAACGTCGTCTGGCCCCTTACAAGACGGTCTTACGCAATCTCGTGAAACCGAAAGTGAACATCGAAAAAAGAAGAAAACTTCTTGTGCAGAAAGGAGGATTTCTACCCTTACTTCTAGGGTCTTTGTTATCGGGTCTTCTCGGTACTCTCATTCCTCATTGAAAAATGGCATCTTCTTACAAAAAGATGATCGTCCTTTCACCGGAACAACTAGCACGTATTCGCGGTTCCGACTTGTCTGTAACTCAAAAATTATCCGTTCTGGATAAGAAAATGAATGATATTCTGAAAATGAAAAATATAACAGACGATCAAAAATGGCGGCTTTATAGAAAAGAACTGGACGAGTATTTATGGCTGAGTCGAAAATCCCAAGAACCATTACAAATTCCTATTGTTCAAGATAACGACGGTTCTTCTACTATTTCGCCAGGATCGACGTATTTTCCTCCGAACCTGGCAGAGACGTTACCCCGTAATACACGTCATCAGTTACAAAATATCATCGACGAGTACCAATCTACGGCTCAACATTTGATAGACGAACGTCAGGAAAAAACACTTCCTGATCCGAAGACGTTGAACTTCTCAGCGTCGTCAACGGAAAGCCCTGGACCGTCTCATCGACAGAAACAGAAAAAGAAGAAGAAAGTGGCCGTCCGTGTTTCCAGAAAAACTACACCTTTTCTGAGAACACCTGACGCATACAAGCTGGTTCCTTTGAGAAAAAGCCGTAGACAGAGAGATCAGTCATGGGAGTCCCTAAGTTAAAACACGATAAAATCCTCACCAAAATATATTACGATCCCCGACACCGTGCTTCATTCTCATCTGTAGATCGTTTATGGAACGCGGTACGGGATAAAAATATATCCCGCAATACGGTGAAAAAATGGCTGATGCACCAGGAAACGTACACTCTCCACAAACCTGCGAGAAAAAGGTTCCTCCGGAATCATTACAATGTGTGGAACATAGACATGCTTTGGGAAGCTGATCTCAACGACATGACTTCGATACAAAAACATAACGATGGATACAGATATCTTCTGACAGTGATCGATGTATTCTCAAAATATGCTTTTGCATTACCGCTAAAAAATAAAACAAGCAATTCGGTAACCGAAGCTTTCAAAACTATTTTCGGACGAAGCAGACGAAAACCCGTCACACTACAGACCGACCAAGGAACGGAATTCACGAATTCTACATTCCAGAAGTTCTTAAAAAATAAAGATGTAAATTTTTCGATCGCTTCAAATTATCCTGTGAAAGCAAGTGTAGTGGAACGTTTCAACAGAACATTGAAAGAACGAATGTGTAAATATTTCACATCGAAACAAACAAGACGTTACGTAGACATTTTACCGCAACTTCTCGAAGGTTACAATACAACTATCCACAGTTCCATAGGAATGGCACCTCGAGATGTGAACGAGTCTAACGTTTACATCGTGTGGAAACGTCTCAACAAAGCTGACAAACATATTTCACAGCCATCTTCAGATCTGAATGTTGGTGATATCGTACGAATCTCCGTCGTCAAAGGACATTTCGAGAAGGGATACGAACAATCGTGGTCACGTGAACTTTTCAAAATCCACTCCCTTGTTCAGCGATCACCTGTACCTGTATACATATTAGACGATTTAAATGAAGAACCTGTAAAAGGTACATTTTACAAACATGAACTGCAAAAAGTTTATTCGGATCCTGACGAAGAGTATAAAATTGATAAGATTTTGAACAGCCGGGGAAAAGGTAAAAATTTGGAATACCTGGTTCGCTGGCTCGGATATCCACCTAGTTTCGATTCGTGGATCAAGGCATCTTCCGTAAAACAGTTATCAAAAAAATAATTTCCAAAACATATTTATATCAAAATATATCGTCACCACGACCCAGTGAATTCTTTGTGTTCGACGAGAATGGACGATAATTTCTATGTTTACCTTCCGTCATCTGCATCGGAGAATTATTTTCCGAACAACACGCTGACCCATTTCAACGTAAAACTTGCAAAACGGATCGATCTGTCTCCAGAATTGTGGGAAGTCGGATTAGCAGAACTGCATTAGTAGTGTAATTGGGTTGTTTCAAAGTAACACTTTGTAGGTATTTTCTTTTTTATTAATTAAATATTACTTTTTGACATATTTTGACAATTTTTTGTCAACGTTTTAGTGTTTAGCGATGTTTTTAGTACAGTTTTCAATGCAATTTTTTTTTTCCCACTCACACTTGGTAGGTATGCATTTGTAGCTTTTTTTATCAATTGAATATCAGTTTTTGACATATTTTGACAATTTTTTGTCAATGTTTTAGCGTTTAGCGATGTTTTTAGTACAATTTTCAATGCAATTTTTTTTCCCACTTGTACTTGGTAGGTATGCATTTGTAGCTTTTTTTATCAATTGAATATCAGTTTTTGACATATTTTGACAATTTTTTGTCGATGTTTTAGCGTTTAGCGATGTTTTAGTAAATTTTTTTTTCCCACCTCACACTTGCCACGATCTTACGTGATATAACTTAACCTATTTTTTTTTCTTGAGATAAATATTTTTGATCTTGCAGTTGTCGAATTCGCAAACAGATTTTTTCTAAGTCTTACTGTTTCCAAGATAATCCCACTTCCGGTCGCCATTTTGGATTTCCGAACATAGGTTTTATTCATATTTTACTCACATATAGGCGTACGTGACGAATTCGCAAACAGATTTTTCCTAAGTCTTACTGTTTCCAAGATAACACCACTTCCGGTCGCCATTTTGGACTTCCGAGCATAGGTTCTATTCATATTTTACTTACATATAGGTGTATGTGATGAATTCGCAAACAGATTTTTTCTAAGCCTTACTGTTTCCAAGATAACACCACTTCCGGTCGCCATTTTGGATTTCCGAGCATAGGTTCTATTTATATTTTACTTACATATAGGTGTACATGATGAAACACCAAACAGATTTTTCCTAAGTCTTACTGTTTCCAAGTTAACCCCACTTCCGGTCGCCATTTTGGATTTCTGAGCATAGGTTCTATTCATATTTTTTCTCATGTATAGGTGTATGTGATGAATCACCAAACAGATTTTTCCTAAGTCTTACCGTTTCCAAGATAACCCCACTTCCGGTCGCTATTTTGGATTTCCGAGCATAGGTTCTATTCATATTTTTTCTCACGTATAGGTGTACATGATGAATCCCCAAACAGATTTTTCCTAAGTCTTACTGTTTCCAAGATAACACCACTTCCGGTCGCTATTTTGGATTTCCGAGCATAGGTTTTATTCATATTTTACTTACGTATAGGTGTACGTGATGAATTTGCAAACAGATTTTTTCTAAGTCTCACTGTTTCCAAGATAACCCCACTTCCGGTCGCTATTTTGGATTTCCGAACATAGGTTCTATTTATATTTTTTCTTACGTATAGGCGTATGTGATGAATCTGCAAACAGATTTTTTCTAAGTCTTACTGTTGTAGTAGTACAGGTGGCCCGGTTCTAAATCCTCTTTTGGGGCTCGAATCATCATGTGGGGCTCGACCTAACCTACCCTAACCTACCCTAACCTAACCTACCCTAACCTACCCTAACCTACTCTAACCTACCCTAACCTACCCTAACCTAACCTAACCTAACCTAACCTACCCTAACCTAACATAATCTAACCTAACCTAACCTAACCTAACCTACCCTAACCTAATCTAACCTAACCTAACCAAGGTTTTTTTTTTTGGTCTAACCTAACCTAAAGCAAGGAGCTGGCAACACTGCTTGAGGCTTGTTTTAATGGTTTACTCTTGTAAGGCATAAGCCTTATTTTCTCGCAGTGTGGCCAACACTTTACTCGAAAAAATCACCAAGGTTTTTTTTTTTTTTTTTTTGGTCTAATCTAACCTAAAGCAAGGAGCTGGCAACACTGCTTGAGGCTTGCCTTACAGTGCATAAAGCAGTGTTGCCAACCTACTGGTATTTTTGCCATAGCTTTTTACAAAAAAAAAAAAGAGAGAGAGAGAGAGGGGGAAGAGTTAAACAACCGACAATGTTGCTAATATTTACCTACAGCTTTTTTACTTGGCAAGGGCTTAGCTAATTTATATACTGGTGTAACATACATACACTGGGCAAGAAGAGCCGGCAACAAACATACACTGCCGTAAAAGAGAGAGAGATGGATGGATGGATGGCAACACAGTATGTGTGTGCGTGTGTGTGTATAATATGTAGCATTATTAACTAGAGTGTGTTGGCAACCTACCTGCAACTAAAAAAGATAGAGATACCAACATTGCTGTAAGATGAGGAGGGAGAGAGACCTATAGCTGGCAACAGTGGTGAGCGAATACGTATTATTTCCAAGTCCCGGGGGCCAATGTTTATATATATCGTGACCTTTGTAAACACCTTTCGGGGGAACGATGTGCTACACACGCGCGCGTGCCTCTTATTATTTTCTGTATTGTGACGCAAACAAACAAATAATAATTGTTTTTTTTTTTAGATGGGGGGTGTTTTTCGATATATTTTTTCGATAACTCTTACCATTTTCGAGATATTTGCAATTTTAAGATTTTTTTTAATGCTGGTCTTAGAAAATTTTCGGTATATATTTTTTTTGTTCCATGACGACCTATGTTTATTTTGGTATGGGAGGACAGAGGACTCCGAGACTCGACCGACACACTAAACCCAACCTCTCTATGTGTACTCTACGTCACCAAAAAAGGTTAAAGGTACCAAATAACAATAGTTAGAGTTTTGCCAATCTAGTAAAGTGGATTGGTTGAAATCTCCAAGGCGTATTTTGCATTTTTTTTTCAAATATGAACACGTTAAAACTGAACTGTCTTGGATTTTTGAGTTTTGTATTTGCCCTGAGAAAATTCTATATAAAATAACGTACCTGAAAATTATATTCACAGTAGATTGATTTTTTTAGTTTTGTAATCACCTCAAGAAATTCTATATAAAATAACATATCTGAAAATTGTATTGCTATATACTAGACTTTTTGATTTCTGTGATTTTGGAGAAAGCAATGGCATCCACCACCAGTTTCAATCGTAAAAATGATAAAACTGAATGTGTTACTTGTGGGAAGCTAATCTCAAGGAACAATTTATCGGTACACAGGACAAGATGTAGCGAAACAGGTTCGAGAATTAATCGTTCGTTACCTTCTAAGTCTTGTACTCGATGCGGAAAGATGATCAGCATTGCACATTTAAGTAAACACCTCAAAATTTGCAAACCATCGACCGGACAAGCATCGAAAAGGAAAATCGATGATTCAGAAACGGAAGCTTCCACTTCCAAGCAAATTAAATTATCTAATGAATGCAAACCAATTAGATTTGCATTCAACGACCAACTCCAGGATTTATCATTTAAGTCAGAACCAGGCCGTGACATTCTAAGTTTCTTGGACGAAACAAAAACATCTGTACTAAATATTTTGAAAGATAAACTTGAAAACAACTCTATAAAAGTATACGTTGTTCTGTTTTCTGAATACGAGAAAGTTGATGGCACAACGAGTATTTTTTATCATCGTACAAAAAACCAGACTCTTT
>NW_028143912.1:0-17000 GCF_977018435.1 Lepisma saccharinum
AATGTGTATTTAAAGTTAAGTTCATGTGGCACAATTCAGAGCAAACTTTACAAGAGAAGCAAAATAATACATTAGTTCCTCTTAAGCAAAATTATTTGGGGGGCTCTGCCCCACATAATTAACATTGGTAAGGCTCGAGCCCCTCAAGCCTCATGGAGTAGGCGCCTATGATGAAAAGATAGGGTTGCCAAACAAAAAAATTATCACAGACTATACAATATCAAGTACCAAAATGTGTTTTAAACACTTCTAAAAAAACATGTTTAAAACACATTGTTTTAAACGTTTTAAACATTTGTAAAAAACAAAGCCGTGTGTTTTAAACGTTTAAAACGAAATGTTTGATACATGCCAACCCTGGGCATCAACAGATACAAAAGAATGGATGGGCAGGAAGTGACCCGAAGATAGCGTATCAGTTTCAGAAGATAGACGCATGTCTCCCTCACTTTATCACTTATCATCAGACGCCATATCACGGGGCATATGCGCAAAACATAGGGTTTGGAGACAACGAAGGCAGGGTGAATGTAGCAGTGGCTAGAAACCGCAAAGGATAGTTGGTGTAAGCCAATACTAATTAAATGAAAACAAAACAACAACAACTTGTCACATGGGGGAAAACCATTCATGGCAGATACGTTATGGGAATATGAAATATGGGTGAATTTCAAAAAGAATATTGTAATACATGTTTATCCACGAAACCGGTAGTTGATATTGCTGAAAATAGTGGAAAATATGATCTTTTGTCAAAGTTACAGACGTGTCTTCCAACGGTGGTAAGTAGGCCGATTCAAATATTTCTTGTTTTAGTAATATTCAACTCTCAACTCTTGTAGGAGAAAACACGTCAGAGCACGCAAATTAAAGTACACTTTTATTTGAAAAATAAATTGTTGTTTTGAACAATAAAAAAGTGACACCACACCACGGACAAAGAAACGGCCCAAGTTCCGATTGTTGGAGCAATTGAAGGTGACGGGACGTTCTATATGTTAGCGACACCGGAATCCATCGACATCGAGGAAAACGCTGCGGGGCATCGGCGCGCTCAAGGTTGCCAGGGGTACGAGGAAGGTCTCGCGGAAATATCATGTTCTCGCCACAATTACAAGACGGAGTGAACTGTCATTTACGTGGTAGATACTTGATACCTTTTCAAATGGGAAGACGTAGCGAACTTTCATGTACGTGGTGGATACATGATACCTTTTCTAATTTTCCCCGATTTTAAATCATCCCATCGACAACCTATTACGAAATTTCAAAGAAATAACATGGGAAATTTCATCATTTTCTCCCCGCGATTACAGCCGAATGGGAAGATGTAGCGAACTTTCATGTACGTGGTGGATACATGATACCTTTTGTAATAATATTCAGTAAAAAAAATTGAGCTAACACCTTTCCCCGATTATTGCTCACCCCATCGACAACCTATTACGAAATTTCAAAGAAATAACATGGGAAATTACATCATTTTCTCGCCGCGATTACGACCGAAGCGGAAGACGTAGCGAAATTTCATGTACAGGGTGGATACATGATACCTTTTGTAATAATATTCAGTAAAAAAAATTGAGCTAACACCTTTCCCCGATTATTGCTCACCCCATCGACAACCTATTACGAACTCCCCGCGATTACAGCCGAATGGGAAGATGTAGCGAACTTTCATGTACGTGGTGGATACATGATACCTTTTGTAATAATATTCAGTAAAAAAAATTGAGCTAACACCTTTCCCCGATTATTGCTCACCCCATCGACAACCTATTACGAAATTTCAAAGAAATAACATGGGAAATTACATCATTTTCTCGCCGCGATTACGACCGAAGCGGAAGACGTAGCGAAATTTCATGTACAGGGTGGATACATGATACCTTTTGTAATAATATTCAGTAAAAAAAATTGAGCTAACACCTTTCCCCGATTATTGCTCACCCCATCGACAACCTATTACGAAATTTCAAAGAAATAACATGGGAAATTACATCATTTTCTCGCCGCGATTACGACCGAAGCGGAAGACGTAGCGAAATTTCATGTACAGGGTGGATACATGATACCTTTTGTAATAATATTCAGTAAAAAAAATTGAGCTAACACCTTTCCCCGATTATTGCTCACCCCATCGACAACCTATTACGAAATTTCAAAGAAATAACATGGGAAATTACATCATTTTCTCGCCGCGATTACGACCGAAGCGGAAGACGTAGCGAACTTTCATGTACAGGGTGGATACATGATACCTTTTGTAATAATATTCAGTAAAAAAATTGAGCTAACACTTTTCCCCGATTATTGCTCACCCCATCGACAACCTATTACGAAATTTCAAATAAATAACATTAGAAATTACATCATTTTCTCGCCGCGATTACGACCGAACGGTAAGACGTTGCGAACTTTCATGTACAGGGTGGATACATGATACCTTTTGTAATAATATTCAGTAAAAAAAATTGAGCTAACACCTTTCCCCGATTACTGCTCACCCCATCGACAACCTATTACGAAATTTCAAAGAAATAACATGGGAAATTACATCATTTTCTCGCCGCGATTACGACCGAAGCGGAAGACGTAGCGAACTTTCATGTACAGGGTGGATACATGATACCTTTTGTAATAATATTCAGTAAAAAAATTGAGCTAACACTTTTCCCCGATTATTGCTCACCCCATCGACAACCTATTACGAAATTTCAAATAAATAACATTAGAAATTACATCATTTTCTCGCCGCGATTACGACCGAACGGTAAGACGTTGCGAACTTTCATGTACAGGGTGGATACATGATACCTTTTGTAATAATATTCAGTAAAAAAAATTGAGCTAACACCTTTCCCCGATTACTGCTCACCCCATCGACAACCTATTACGAAATTTCAAAGAAATAACATGGGAAATTACATCATTTTCTCGCCGCGATTACGACCGAAGCGGAAGACGTAGCGAACTTTCATGTACAGGGTGGATACATGATACCTTTTGTAATAATATTCAGTAAAAAAAATTGAGCTAACACCTTTCCCCGATTATTGCTCACCCCATCGACAACCTATTACGAAATTTCAAATAAATAACATTAGAAATTACATCATTTTCTCGCCGCGATTACGACCGAACGGTAAGACGTTGCGAACTTTCATGTACAGGGTGGATACATGATACCTTTTGTAATAATATTCAGTAAAAAAAATTGAGCTAACACCTTTCCCCGATTACTGCTCACCCCATCGACAACCTATTACGAAATTTCAAAGAAATAACATGGGAAATTACATCATTTTCTCGCCGCGATTACGACCGAAGCGGAAGACGTAGCGAACTTTCATGTACAGGGTGGATACATGATACCTTTTGTAATAATATTCAGTAAAAACAATTGAGCTAACACTTTTCCCCGATTATTGCTCACCCCATCGACAACCTATTACGAAATTTCAAAGAAATAACATGGGAAATTACATCATTTTCTCGCCGCGATTACGACCGAAGCGGAAGACTTAGCGAACTTTCATGTACAGGGTGGATACATCATACCTTTTGCAATAATATTCAGTAAAAAAAATTGAGCTAACACTTTTCCCCGATTATTGCTCACCCCATCGACAACCTATTACGAAATTTCAAAGAAATAACATGGGAAATTACATCATTTTCTCGCCGCGATTACGACCGAAGCGGAAGACGTAGCGAACTTTCATGTACAGGGTGGATACATGATACCTTTTGTAATAATATTCAGTAAAAAAATTGAGCTAACACTTTTCCCCGATTATTGCTCAATATGACAAGAACCTCTTCGCCCCCCCTTGGCATCGCCCCTGCTTGAGAGAGCAATCAGTTTCCTTCTCTGATTCCTGCACTTCCGGTTCTGACCATTAGTTTGCAACTTGATGCAGTGATTCTTGGAAAAAGTTCCTCTCAGGATTCCCTTTTAATCTTATCAGAAATGTGGACCTCAAAATCCCAGGTTCTAAGCCAGACTGACACTGCAAACGACCGGTTTTTCCTATGGAGACGCGGGTCGGAGGCGCCATAAAGAATGACTTACTAGTAAAGAGGGGGGGATGTATAGGACGCCCAACTGAGTCAGCAGTTCGGGCCAGGAAGAACCCAACGGGTTTGCTAAGAGTATGGAACTGAAACCAAGTACATTGAAATGTAAGTGTAATGCTATGGGTTCTTACGTACAATCTAAAATTCATCTCCCAACCTTATATCCTTAGGAAGCCCACTATCATGGTCTCAGAATCCGGGCACCGGCCCTCGCCCTAGAATCCGGCAACTCCCATCCCGACAATTTGGTAAAGTATTCAATACAAACACTTTACTTTTCCCTTTGTTTGAATTTCATTTGATTTACAACTGAGCAGTACCAGAGCAAATTATTAATACTAGTACTAACAAAATTAAATAAAAGTCCATAAAGTGGCTGATTGCACATCAAGCGGTGTCCGGTAAAAATGGCAAACGGAAAAAATGGCCAAAGTGAAAATGGGAAATGGAAAAATGGCGAAAGTAAAAATCACAAGCAGAAAGCAAAAGCAAATTATATATAATTGCTTTAAATAATTCGTACGTAAATTGTAAAGAAGAAAAATATTGATGCTGTGTTTAACAAAATCAATATTTATTCACCTTGGGTTTCGTCACCTTTTACTGAAATGGGATAAAGTTTCCGAATTTCGAATGGCTCGGTCATCGGCGAGGCCATGGCGGTAGCTCTGCAGTGCTTCGGCTTAACAGAAAATGTTATATCTGAGTCAAAACAACATATCACTTTGATGTTTTTTTCCTAAAGTTCAGAGATATATGTATATTCCATGTAAAAAGTTGTCACTAAGGTTCCTTTTCAATGAGAGCAAAAAAAAAAAAAAAATATTGTAATATAATAAAGTAAAGTTGATTTTTGTGTGTCGATGCCTGACGTTATTAAAATTACCTTACCGCTAAAAGACACAGCAGTTATCATGCCAATTTTTTTTTTCAAATTGAAGCTTAAAATATGTTCTAATAGGATATAAGATCAAATGAGTGGTTTTTTAATTGCTTCTATGAATGAATTCTGTGTACATTCATATAGGTTATTCCATGTCAAATAGTCACAAAAACATGAACTTTTCCACCCATCCGACCATTTCAGATTTTCAGAAAATTTGATAGGGTTGTAGAAGACATGCAGTAACTTACTCAAATATTTTCACTGCATATTGTTGTACAAGGTAACCAGTATCTACCACGTAAATGACAGTTCGCTCCGTCTTCCGATTCGGTCGTAGCCGTGCCTAGAAAATCATGTGATTTTCCAATGTAATGATTGCTCGATTGATTGATTTTTGTTATTAAGTCCACTTTGTGCACAAAAAACTAATTTGGACTGGACCTACACTCTAAAGTGGGGTCCGAACCACTATGTGGCTCCACCGGGTATTGAACCTGTGACCCCTTGATTAGAAGGCAGCGACGCTACCACTGCGCCATCGGAAAGGCTCTATAGTAAATTGGGTATGATATACAACATATTGATTTAGATATACCTCTGGGGTGGCTTTTTCAAAATTTATCGCTTTTTAACATAGAAACAAACGTCCAACCTGAAAGCAACTACCTCTTCCCTTGTTATCTTCTCCTGGTTTTGGCACGTGGGAAAGAGCTCTAACCGTCGCAAGGACTGATACTTATCGGAACCCCCATGGCGCTTATCTGTTGGCACAGCATGCCTTCCTGCCAAGTTTTATAGTGGGGCGTAATGAAGGTGAAAATGGCCCCTTTAATCTTTAAGTGGTCAAAGGCTCCGCCTAACTGTTAAGACCCTTTTATGGATGTGACAAATTCAGAAGGGATAGTACAATTAATCAGATCATGTGAAGGAGCATTGAAATAACTTGTCTCATGTTATGTTATTATCTGGTACATTTTGTCGGATAAACCTGGACCTCTTTTATGCATGTTCTGCACTTGTTGAATGTATGAAAGAGACCGAAGTCATATATCGCATGCGTAAAAAGTCAAAATTTTCATCCGACAAAAAATGGCACTACGAACCCTATAAATGTGGTATACAGACAGAGTTCTTAAAAAAATAAACAGCAGATTTCACATGCTTATTTCTCACGAACTATAAAAGATAGAAAAACGTGCTATACACCAATGGATAGAGGAAGGTTCAAAGTTTTATTGTTGAAAGTTTTAATGCATGCACTCAACATGACAAACATGAAAACGGTACTCAATTTCTTGCCACACACGCATTAACTAGTCCCTAGTTATTGATTTTGATTGATTGGTTGAGTTCGTGTTTTAAGTCCACTTTATGCACAGTAAGGCTAATCGGTACTAGACCTACAGTTTAAAGTGGAATCCGAAACACTATGAGCCTCCACCGGGAATCGAACCCGGGACCCCTTGATTACAAAGCGACGACGCTGCCACTGAGCCATACGGAGGCCCCATAGTTATTGAATTGATAGCTACAACAATTCGATGTGTCAGATCTTGAAGAGTAGCAAGAAGAATTATAAAACTTTGAACCTTCCTCTATCCATTGATGTATCATGTATGGCACCTGTTTCTGTCTTTTACAGTTTGTGAGAAATGAACATTTGAAATATGCTGTTTAATTTTTAAGAACTGTGTATATGAAAGGGACGTCAGTATTTTTCTTTCTTTTATTTTGAGTGCTTTTATTTCCCTCTTCGTGACTCAGAGGGAGATTAACGGATGCATATGTCCAAATTGAGGCTACAGTGGTGAAAATATTCATAATTTACACATCAAGGGCGGAAAATTGATTTTTGTCTCTATCTATGGCGTTACCGCTGTTTTGGCGCAGGTAGGCAGGCTAATCGGAACTGGCCCTACAGTTTAAAAGTGGGATCCGAACCGGATATCTAACCCGAGCCCCCTACAAGGTGACGACGTTACCACTAGGACATGAAAGCCTCTGAAAAGTATTTAACTGTTAAGAGAATAATCGTGAATGTTGTTAATTTATTTATTTATTTCTGACAGAGTAGTAAGTAACACTTGCAATGAAGGAGCCTCGGGTTCGATTCCCTGTGGAAGCTCGGATGATTTGAATTCTACTTTGAACAGTGGGACCAGTTCATATTAGTTTATCTCAGTAAAATTAGGTGGACTGAAAATATAAATTTCAGTTGTTGCCGATCGCAAAAATCCCAAGTAGATCTTGTCACATTACCTACACATTTAACATTGCCACAAAGAAACAAAGCGAATAGCATTGTTTAATTATAATTAATATAAAGGAAAGCTATTGTATTTGCATTCGCACCATGCCAAGAAGCCATCCATGTAAATTGATGCGCTACACGGAGATTAGCACATAAAGGGTCCAGATCAGAAAGAACTATCGCACTGTGGTTTAGAAGTCAGGTAACCAGATCTGTGCTGTCTATCGAACGAGCTGTTTTCTAATGACTTCTTGCTTATTGTCCAATCAAGCAAAAGAAATGCTTTGATTTATTTGACAATTGGAAGATGTTTATTTAAATTCATTTCCTTTTTTACGAATGGACTATGTGGAATGCCATATCACCATCTTGCTGCACCGACAACAGATTCAGTACATTTTCCACCCTTTCATGCTTAAACGCTGTTGGAAATGCCTTTGTTTAAGCATTCAGAATGAATTCCTGTGTCTTGAGATAGGAAACAAGTTTCCCTGAATATGTGTGCTTTCCAACTCGACAACAGCTCAGGTGAATGATACAGTGATTCTTGGAAAAGTACCCCCCCCCCCCTCAGCATTCCAGTTTAATTTTATCAAAATATGTGCGTCTGAAACAGATTCAGTACATTTTCCACCCTTTCATGCTTAAACGCTGTTGGAAATGCCTTTGTTTAAGCATTCAGAATGAATTCCTGTGTCTTGAGATAGGAAACAAGTTTCCCTGAATATGTGTGCTTTCCAACTCGACAACAGCTCAGGTGAATGATACAGTGATTCTTGGAAAAGTCTCCCCTCAGCATTCCAGTTTAATCTTATCAAAATATGTGCGTCTGAAAATCCAAGGTACCAAGCTAGACTGACATTGCAAATTTCTTCTGAGCAGGAAGGTATTCTGCCCTGAGCTTGAGCTGTCTGGCATCAAGCTGAATTTCCTAGTAAAGAAGGTAGGGACCATGGCCCGAATCCATGGGAGGGTCCATTGTGGTCACGGGCCCTCCCCTCCGAACTATGAAGTATTTTATTTTTACCCTATAAAAAAAATATACGAAAATGACATCTACGATTTCGAAATTTGTAAAAATTTTCATTTTGTCCTTGCATAAATGAGTATGTGTTCCGTCATCAATTTCATATAATTGCTCATCATGATCGTCGCAATTAGACAAACTTGGAAGTAAAGCAAGGCAAAATAAACTAATTCAGTGACCCTTACAGCATGACTGTTCTCTTTGTGACACATTTTCGGATCTAACACACTCCTCCTTTAAACAATCCTAGTTTCGTGTCTTATCAAACTGAAAATACAAGATGAAGATAAAAGCACAAATATAAAACTAATATAAATAATAATACAGGGGCGGCGCCAGAAATATTCGACCGGGTAGGCAGAAGCTCCATAATGATAGATTAGGGTGGGCAGTTCAAGGTTTGTATAACTGACAAATCTATCTGAATGTTTGTAGTAGCAGCGATTGGGTTCCAACATTTGAGGGGCAAGGACAATATACGCAGGGGTGCCCATCTCTCCAAGGCCAATGGCACATCTCCACAAAAATCATGTCCATGTCATCCGCCCCCCCCCCCCCACACACACACAAACAAATCATATCATTTGCGCCCTGAAACTATATCGTAATACCTACACCGAAAGTAACTTTTTTCCTTAGCTTTTGTTACAAATGATGCACCTGCTTTAAAATAAGCTGTATTCCAACACTAAGCACTATATTTTAAGAAGTGATGTTACTCATGAATATGGAGAATATCGCTCATGTCTTGTAATGCATCTATAGCATAAAAATTCACATCCACCTCAGTAAAGCGCCAAACACGCATTGTTGTAACAAAAAAATTATTGCGAGCGAAGCAAGCAAGAACATTTTTACATCCATTTCTTTGCAGGCTTTCAAGAATATTAATTTAACGGGGTGTCAATACTTTCTTAGGATCCCGGGATATTTAGTCTTTTCCAACTTCTGTTTTGGCACGTTAGGGGTCGAAAACGTGTGGATACCATATCGCTACATAAAGTCTCCAAAATTTAATAATCAAACTCTCCCTTCACTACAGAAATCACTTGACAATCTAAGATTTAACACTTTATCAAGAGCTTCCTATCTCCCCCTTTAAATGTAATACTCAATCCTACCACAAAAACGTCCATGCCAATTTTAGACTTACTGTTGATATTGAAGACTGGATGTTGCCTCCTCCAAAAAATTAATTCTCAGTCTCCACACCAGAATTTCTTCAACACTCTAAGACAATAGTAATACACAAAAATTGGATACCTTAATGCTCAATGCCCCTCTAACTAAAATACTCGCCATAATCTAAGACTTAGGGTTGAATACTGTCGCCGCCAACGTTTAATTCAGAATACCCCCAAGGAACCCACGTGTCAATTAAGGCCTAATGTATAAGAGTTGGATATTTATCCCCCCACCCCCTTCGCACCTTCAATAATGACCTTAAACGCTTTCTTTTCTTCATGTAATGGATTAAATATGGTGTATTTTGGGAAAATATATATAAATGTTCAATTTTACATTATTTGAAGGAAAAAAAAACCAAAAGAATTTCGATGGCGCAGCCTGCGCCATAATCCCCCCTGTGGGCACCCCTGAATATACGTTTTCTTGGTAGAAAAGGTTTAGCATAAAGAGGCCATAGTGCGGGGGCTCCTCCTAATCGCCGCCACTGAATGTTTGGATTAAAATGAACGTCTTATTAGGAATGATTTAAAACACACACGGAAAACAAATTATTTGTTCAGTGTCCAATAAGTATCCCTAGGCTAATCAAAGGCTATTTTGACAAAATATCACTCGTCATAAGTAATAAACCAGTAAGATTGAGAACTCTGTTCAGAATTTAAGAGATTTTTTGCTCTTCGTTTTCTGAAGAACTGTCACATTGAACTTGAAATCAAATAACGTATATTCGTATAAATACAATAGATAACTGCGGTCGACCAACAAACGCCCCGCGATCGACGCGTTGGACATGCCTGCTCTATAGCATACTTAAACCCGAAGGTTTATGGCTGCAGCAACACAAGCCATCCATCTGTTCCTATCCTGGGCAAGATCAATTCATATCTTGCCCACCCGTGCCCACCCCTGTCGCCTTCCCTGTAAGAATATCACTGGTAATTACGAAATGCTCCGTCTACTAAATTCGGTCGTAGTCGGGGCGAGAAAATGATGCAATTTTCCAAGGTAAATCGGTGAATCTTCATAACAGGTTGTCGCTAGGGTGATAATAAATAGAAAAAGACGTGTCACCTCTATTTTTTCAACAGAATATTGTTGTACAAGGTATCACGTATCTACCACACAAATGACAGTTCGCTCCGCCTTCCGATTCGGTCATAATGGGGGCGAGAAAATGACGTAATAGTCCAAGGTAAATCGGTGAAATTTCATAATAGGTTGTCGATGCGCGAACCACCACAAAAATTGTATGGTATTTTTGAAAGCATTTATGGAGCATTTTTGATGAGGAAAATGCTTCACTCTAAAATGGACCTAACACTTACTGTATTATCTTTTCCTGCTCCTGGTTGCAAACACTGGAAAAAAGCTGATACTTGACAGATAAGACTCCTGTGTCGTCGACCTCCGAGGACACCTGCTGGCACCAACAGGGAGAATGAAAAGGAAAGTGATTGAACCGCCTCTGTAATAGGTTGTCGATGGGGTGAGCAATAATCGGGGAAAAGTGTTAGCTCAATTTTTTTACTGAATATTATTACAAAAGGTATGATGTATCCACCCTGTACATGAAAGTTCGCTACGTCTTCCGCTTCGGTCGTAATCGCGGCGAGAAAATGATGTAATTTCCCATGTTATTTCTTTGAAATTTCGTAATAGGTTGTCGATGGGGTGAGCAGTAATCGGGGAAAGGTGTTAGCTCAATTTTTTTTACTGAATATTATTACAAAAGGTATCATGTATCCACCCTGTACATGAAAGTTCGCAACGTCTTACCGTTCGGTCGTAATCGCGGCGAGAAAATGATGTAATTTCTAATGTTATTTATTTGAAATTTCGTAATAGGTTGTCGATGGGGTGAGCAATAATCGGGGAAAGGTGTTAGCTCAATTTTTTTTACTGAATATTATTACAAAAGGTATCATGTATCCACCCTGTACATGAAAGTTCGCTACGTCTTCCGCTTCGGTCGTAATCGCGGCGAGAAAATGATGTAATTTCCCATGTTATTTCTTTGAAATTTCGTAATAGGTTGTCGATGGGGTGAGCAATAATCGGGGAAAGGTGTTAGCTCAATTTTTTTTACTGAATATTATTACAAAAGGTATCATGTATCAACCCTGTACATGAAACTTCGCTACGTCTTCCCGTTCGGTCGTAATCGCGGCGAGAAAATGATGTAATTTCCCATGTTATTTCTTTGAAATTTCGTAATAGGTTGTCGATGGGGTGAGCAATAATCGGGGAAAAGTGTTAGCTCAATTTTTTTTACTGAATATTATTGCAAAAGGTATGATGTATCCACCCTGTACATGAAAGTTCGCTACGTCTTCCGCTTCGGTCGTAATCGCGGCGAGAAAATGATGTAATTTCCAATGTTATTTCTTTGAAATTTCGTAATAGGTTGTCGATGGGGTGAGCAATAATCGGGGAAAAGTGTTAGCTCAATTTTTTTTACTGAATATTATTGCAAAAGGTATGATGTATCCACCCTGTACATGAAACTTCGCTACGTCTTCCGCTTCGGTCGTAATCGCGGCGAGAAAATGATGTAATTTCCCATGTTATTTCTTTGAAATTTCGTAATAGGTTGTCGATGGGGTGAGCAATAATCGGGGAAAGGTGTTAGCTCAATTTTTTTTACTGAATATTATTACAAAAGGTATCATGTATCAACCCTGTACATGAAACTTCGCTACGTCTTCCCGTTCGGTCGTAATCGCGGCGAGAAAATGATGTAATTTCCCATGTTATTTCTTTGAAATTTCGTAATAGGTTGTCGATGGGGTGAGCAATAATCGGGGAAAGGTGTTAGCTCAATTTTTTTTACTGAATATTATTACAAAAGGTATCATGTATCCACCCTGTACATGAAATTTCGCTACGTCTTCCGCTTCGGTCGTAATCGCGGCGAGAAAATGATGTAATTTCCTATGATATTTCTTTGAAATTTCGTAATAGGTTGTCGATGGGGTGAGCAATAATCGGGGAAAGGTGTTAGCTCAATTTTTTTTACTGAATATTATTACAAAAGGTATCATGTATCCACCCTGTACATGAAAGTTCGCTACGTCTTCCGCTTCGGTCGTAATCGCGGCGAGAAAATGATGTAATTTCCCATGTTATTTCTTTGAAATTTCGTAATAGGTTGTCGATGGGGTGAGCAATAATCGGGGAAAGGTGTTAGCTCAATTTTTTTTACTGAATATTATTACAAAAGGTATCATGTATCCACCCTGTACATGAAAGTTCGCTACGTCTTCCGCTTCGGTCGTAATCGCGGCGAGAAAATGATGTAATTTCCCATGTTATTTCTTTGAAATTTCGTAATAGGTTGTCGATGGGGTGAGCAATAATCGGGGAAAAGTGTTAGCTCAATTTTTTTTACTGAATATTATTGCAAAAGGTATGATGTATCCACCCTGTACATGAAAGTTCGCTACGTCTTCCGCTTCGGTCGTAATCGCGGCGAGAAAATGATGTAATTTCCCATGTTATTTCTTTGAAATTTCGTAATAGGTTGTCGATGGGGTGAGCAATAATCGGGGAAAAGTGTTAGCTCAATTGTTTTTACTGAATATTATTACAAAAGGTATCATGTATCCACCCTGTACATGAAAGTTCGCTACGTCTTCCGCTTCGGTCGTAATCGCGGCGAGAAAATGATGTAATTTCCCATGTTATTTCTTTGAAATTTCGTAATAGGTTGTCGATGGGGTGAGCAGTAATCGGGGAAAGGTGTTAGCTCAATTTTTTTTACTGAATATTATTACAAAAGGTATCATGTATCCACCCTGTACATGAAAGTTCGCAACGTCTTACCGTTCGGTCGTAATCGCGGCGAGAAAATGATGTAATTTCTAATGTTATTTATTTGAAATTTCGTAATAGGTTGTCGATGGGGTGAGCAATAATCGGGGAAAAGTGTTAGCTCAATTTTTTTTACTGAATATTATTGCAAAAGGTATGATGTATCCACCCTGTACATGAAAGTTCGCTACGTCTTCCGCTTCGGTCGTAATCGCGGCGAGAAAATGATGTAATTTCCAATGTTATTTCTTTGAAATTTCGTAATAGGTTGTCGATGGGGTGAGCAATAATCGGGGAAAAGTGTTAGCTCAATTTTTTTTACTGAATATTATTGCAAAAGGTATGATGTATCCACCCTGTACATGAAACTTCGCTACGTCTTCCGCTTCGGTCGTAATCGCGGCGAGAAAATGATGTAATTTCCCATGTTATTTCTTTGAAATTTCGTAATAGGTTGTCGATGGGGTGAGCAATAATCGGGGAAAGGTGTTAGCTCAATTTTTTTTACTGAATATTATTACAAAAGGTATCATGTATCAACCCTGTACATGAAACTTCGCTACGTCTTCCCGTTCGGTCGTAATCGCGGCGAGAAAATGATGTAATTTCCCATGTTATTTCTTTGAAATTTCGTAATAGGTTGTCGATGGGGTGAGCAATAATCGGGGAAAGGTGTTAGCTCAATTTTTTTTACTGAATATTATTACAAAAGGTATCATGTATCCACCCTGTACATGAAATTTCGCTACGTCTTCCGCTTCGGTCGTAATCGCGGCGAGAAAATGATGTAATTTCCTATGATATTTCTTTGAAATTTCGTAATAGGTTGTCGATGGGGTGAGCAATAATCGGGGAAAGGTGTTAGCTCAATTTTTTTTACTGAATATTATTACAAAAGGTATCATGTATCCACCCTGTACATGAAAGTTCGCTACGTCTTCCGCTTCGGTCGTAATCGCGGCGAGAAAATGATGTAATTTCCCATGTTATTTCTTTGAAATTTCGTAATAGGTTGTCGATGGGGTGAGCAATAATCGGGGAAAGGTGTTAGCTCAATTTTTTTTACTGAATATTATTACAAAAGGTATCATGTATCCACCCTGTACATGAAAGTTCGCTACGTCTTCCGCTTCGGTCGTAATCGCGGCGAGAAAATGATGTAATTTCCCATGTTATTTCTTTGAAATTTCGTAATAGGTTGTCGATGGGGTGAGCAATAATCGGGGAAAAGTGTTAGCTCAATTTTTTTTACTGAATATTATTGCAAAAGGTATGATGTATCCACCCTGTACATGAAAGTTCGCTACGTCTTCCGCTTCGGTCGTAATCGCGGCGAGAAAATGATGTAATTTCCCATGTTATTTCTTTGAAATTTCGTAATAGGTTGTCGATGGGGTGAGCAATAATCGGGGAAAAGTGTTAGCTCAATTGTTTTTACTGAATATTATTACAAAAGGTATCATGTATCCACCCTGTACATGAAAGTTCGCTACGTCTTCCGCTTCGGTCGTAATCGCGGCGAGAAAATGATGTAATTTCCCATGTTATTTCTTTGAAATTTCGTAATAGGTTGTCGATGGGGTGAGCAGTAATCGGGGAAAGGTGTTAGCTCAATTTTTTTTACTGAATATTATTACAAAAGGTATCATGTATCCACCCTGTACATGAAAGTTCGCAACGTCTTACCGTTCGGTCGTAATCGCGGCGAGAAAATGATGTAATTTCTAATGTTATTTATTTGAAATTTCGTAATAGGTTGTCGATGGGGTGAGCAATAATCGGGGAAAGGTGTTAGCTCAATTTTTTTTACTGAATATTATTACAAAAGGTATCATGTATCCACCCTGTACATGAAAGTTCGCTACGTCTTCCGCTTCGGTCGTAATCGCGGCGAGAAAATGATGTAATTTCCCATGTTATTTCTTTGAAATTTCGTAATAGGTTGTCGATGGGGTGAGCAGTAATCGGGGAAAGGTGTTAGCTCAATTTTTTTTACTGAATATTATTACAAAAGGTATCATGTATCCACCCTGTACATGAAAGTTCGCAACGTCTTACCGTTCGGTCGTAATCGCGGCGAGAAAATGATGTAATTTCTAATGTTATTTATTTGAAATTTCGTAATAGGTTGTCGATGGGGTGAGCAATAATCGGGGAAAGGTGTTAGCTCAATTTTTTTTACTGAATATTATTACAAAAGGTATCATGTATCCACCACGTACATGAAAGTTCGCTACATCTTCCCATTCGGCTGTAATCGCGGGGAGTTCGTAATAGGTTGTCGATGGGGTGAGCAATAATCGGGGAAAGGTGTTAGCTCAATTTTTTTTACTGAATATTATTACAAAAGGTATCATGTATCCACCCTGTACATGAAATTTCGCTACGTCTTCCGCTTCGGTCGTAATCGCGGCGAGAAAATGATGTAATTTCCCATGTTATTTCTTTGAAATTTCGTAATAGGTTGTCGATGGGGTGAGCAATAATCGGGGAATTATTTCGTAATAGGTTGTCGATGGGATGATTTAAAATCGGGGAAAATTAGAAAAGGTATCATGTATCCACCACGTACATGAAAGTTCGCTACGTCTTCCCATTTGGTCGTAATCGCGGGGAGAAAATGATGTAATTTCCGAAGTAAATTGTATGACATTTCGTTACGTCTTCCGCTTCGGTCGTAATCGCGGCGAGAAAATGATGGAATTTCCCATGTTATTTCTTTGAAATTTCGTAATAGGTTGTCGATGGGGTGAGCAGTAATCGGGGAAAGGTGTTAGCTCAATTTTTTTTACTGAATATTATTACAAAAGGTATCATGTATCCACCCTGTACATGAAAGTTCGCAACGTCTTACCGTTCGGTCGTAATCGCGGCGAGAAAATGATGTAATTTCTAATGTTATTTATTTGAAATTTCGTAATAGGTTGTCGATGGGGTGAGCAATAATCGGGGAAAGGTGTTAGCTCAATTTTTTTTACTGAATATTATTACAAAAGGTATCATGTATCCACCCTGTACATGAAAGTTCGCTACGTCTTCCGCTTCGGTCGTAATCGCGGCGAGAAAATGATGTAATTTCCCATGTTATTTCTTTGAAATTTCGTAATAGGTTGTCGATGGGGTGAGCAGTAATCGGGGAAAGGTGTTAGCTCAATTTTTTTTACTGAATATTATTACAAAAGGTATCATGTATCCACCCTGTACATGAAAGTTCGCAACGTCTTACCGTTCGGTCGTAATCGCGGCGAGAAAATGATGTAATTTCTAATGTTATTTATTTGAAATTTCGTAATAGGTTGTCGATGGGGTGAGCAATAATCGGGGAAAGGTGTTAGCTCAATTTTTTTTACTGAATATTATTACAAAAGGTATCATGTATCAACCCTGTACATGAAACTTCGCTACGTCTTCCCGTTCGGTCGTAATCGCGGCGAGAAAATGATGTAATTTCCCATGTTATTTCTTTGAAATTTCGTAATAGGTTGTCGATGGGGTGAGCAATAATCGGGGAAAGGTGTTAGCTCAATTTTTTTTACTGAATATTATTACAAAAGGTATCATGTATCCACCCTGTACATGAAATTTCGCTACGTCTTCCGCTTCGGTCGTAATCGCGGCGAGAAAATGATGTAATTTCCTATGATATTTCTTTGAAATTTCGTAATAGGTTGTCGATGGGGTGAGCAATAATCGGGGAATTATTTCGTAATAGGTTGTCGATGGGATGATTTAAAATCGGGGAAAATTAGAAAAGGTAT
>NW_028143913.1:0-17000 GCF_977018435.1 Lepisma saccharinum
GTAAAGGATAAAATAGGTTAACAACCAAAAATCCGAGGTTTACTTATAACTAGTGTTGGGCGATATGTCGTCTAGACCAGCCCTGGCCCAAAACCATGGTAACGGTAGAAGTTTTTGCGTGCGATGACGTGTAACCGGCCAAGTCAATGCATCACTTCAATGTGAAGTCACGTGAAATGACAAAACAACAGTGTTGCAGTATGCAGATATTAAACACCAGAACAAGAACAATGTCTAGATGAGGATGTGTACTACAGGCTGTGGAAAAGGATATGCGATAACCACTAACGCCGTCAAACGGTTGGGCGGAACCTTTACGTCACCTACCATGAAGAAGTAATAGGATCTGAGCTGATTATGTCCTTTGCGATTAGTCCACTCAGAATTAGTTCACTTCATCAAATGATTTCCTAAATCTCATCAATTTACATTGTCGAGTTCATTATTTGTGTTCTTTTTTGGTATAGGTTGAACATCTTCTCCGAAGAGAAAATTATGCTCATTTCTTTGTTTTCCTTGACCCTGTACATCCAGGGTCAAGGAAGTCAGTAATAAGGTGTGTTATATACAGTGTACGTACAACTATAGATTGAATTGTATCTTGTCCAAATATGATGTATAAAGAAACAAACTGCCGGAGAACTAAGTGAGGTGAGTGTACATTTTTATATTACTATTATAGTAGAACCACAAGCAAAGAAACCTGCGCAGACTCGCGACTCCTGTGCACCTTACTCCAGTGTGGAGGGGAGGGAGAGAGTGGAGCATGCTCTCTTATAGCCCGAGTTGAACGGAAGAGGAGGAAGGTGCGCGGGAACTTTTCGACGAAGGTGATTTTTCTTGTGGTCGCTTTATAAGTAAGGTGAACTGTGATTGGTCATTCATCTATTTTATCACTTCTTCATCATCTCAATTGACTTAAATGGTCGGAAGAGCAAAGTAAATTTATCAAATATAAATGCAAAAACGTACAGTTTAATAAATAACCAAAACAGAATGAAAAAATAGAAGTTTGTATTTTTATTGCTTTATGTGAATATGTAGGGAAAAACGAGAGAGAATTGTACACCAATGGCAAAAGAAATGGTACGCGAATTGCCCATCACCATTTTCCTCCAGTCTGTTTTCCCCAATCTGTTGACTACAAATTGAAATAAGCAGAGGACAACATCTGCTTTCCATTATTTAAAACAACACAGGATGTAGAACAAAAAAATATTAAAATGGCGATGGACAATTTGCCTACTATTATCTAACTCTTCAAGAATAAAAATACATCTAAATTTAGAACCACACTACAGAGCTTGCTAATGTAACATTTGTTTTATAGAAGATTATTTGTGTCACATTTTCCATTAATGGACATTAACTTTAAAACTTTTCCTTATTATTACAAAATACACTACATTACTTCTTAACTATCTTAAAGTATTATTGTTTTTGCTAATTTAATAGATATAACTAGACTAAAGGTTAATTTCCTTGTATTCAAAATTAGACATTAATATTATTGACATATCCCATATCATAGTGAAACTTATACTTGTATGATCAAGTGAATGAAAATCAATGAATTAATCTTTGTAGTTGGCTGTACGCCTTTAATTTTGTTTTAAATTAATGTTTCAAGAAAACTATATTTTTGCCCTGAAGGAAAAAGTATTGACGGATTGAAAGTATTCCAGTCAAAATTTATGTCTCTTTACTCTTTACAATTCGTTTAACTCCATTACATGCCCTGTCCATTTTCATTAATTCCTACATAATTCCCACATAGGTATGATGATGAGTTTAAATAAATATACCTTGTATCATCTAAAACTTAACATCTGACATGCAAATGAATGATACTATCATTGCTTCAAATGTTCAAGTTATGTGTTCAAGTTATGAAATATCAAATTTATTGCTTATTTGCACGGCATAAATATATGATTAGCGGATGAGAATGTGAATATATTTTACATTTTATAACAATTAACAGTTTGCCAGAAACATATGTGGAATGCAAGTATCATCATTTGTTAAAATAAAAACAAACAAACATGGAACAGTGAATTTGTATTTGCTGTGAAATGTATTTAATCAAATCATCGTTCATCCTCATCGTCGAGCGTGAAGGGATAAGGGTTCTATCGAGCAGAAGTTTAAAATGAGTAGACCTAGTGCCCCGGTTCTAAAACCTCAATTGCGGCTCGAATCATCATTTGTGGCTCGCAGTGTTGCCAACTTCTCACTCGAAAAAAATCACCAAGATTTTTTTGGTCTAACCTAACCTAAAGCAAGGAGTTGGCAACACTGCTTGAGAGTTCTGCAACCGAAAGTGGGGCTCGCAGTGTTGCTAATACCTACTCGAAAAAAAATTGCCAAGGTTTTTGTCTTGGTCTAACCTAGCCTAAAGCAAGGAGCTGGCAACACTGCTTGAGGCTTGCCTTACAGTGCATAAAGCAAGGTTGCCAACCTACTGGTACTTTTGCCATAGCCTTTTACAAAAGAGAGAGGAGAGAGAGAGAGGGGGAATTAAACAACCGACAGCTGCCAACACCTACCTACAGCTTTTTTGTCTTGGTCTAACCTAGCCTAAAGCAAGGAGCTGGCAACTTTGCTTGAGGCTTGCCTTACAGTGCATAAAGCAAGGTTGCCAACCTACTGGTACTGGTACTGTGGGCTCTTACTGTAGCTTTTTATGAGGGGGGTCTATTGCTCTCTGTTTACATCTGGCAACACTACCGTAGATTTTTTGACAGTGTTGTTAACCTACTGGGTTTTTCACTGTAAATTTTCATCAAAGGGCCTGAGGGGTCCATGTATTTTTTATGTCTGGCAATACTGTTGGGGGCCTAGTGTTGGCGACCTGTGGGCTTTTACTGTAGCTTTTATGAGGGGGACCCATTGTCCTCTTTTTATATTTGGCAATTTTATTGGATGTTTTTTTTGAGGCTTGGGTTTTGCCAACCCATCCGAAGAAAATTCCACTATATGATCTTTCACTGGCTAAGCTAACCTACAAATAGGAGTTGGCAACACTGACGAGGCTCGAATTATTATTTGAGGCTCGAAATCATCATTTAATGATCGTCGGTGTTGCCTACCCACTCTACAAAAATTCCACTATATGATATTTTGAAACTTTTGAATGCAACTTATCGTAATTTTCCAACTGTGGGACCAAATGTTTATATATCGTGACCTTTGTAAACCTCTTTCGGGAACAATGTGTCGCACACACACACGCGCGCGCGCGTGCCTGTATTGTGACGCAAGCAAACAAAAAAAAACTTTGCGTGTCATTACAAAAAAAACTTTGACCGTATTCTTAAATAACTAACAAGGACAATGAATCTTTTTGGCTTCCGCAAACAGATCAACATGGAGACTGCACCGCCAAATTTCAATAACCTCTTACCTTCCGTGTTATCTAAACTCAATGGTTTACTGATTGTTCATCTCAACAGCATTTGGACGAAACTGAATGACGATGTGGGCAAGATGTTTTATGTTTTTAATAACAATTTACATTTCTACGAAATTCCGATCGACGGGAAACTTCAAATCACCGTGAATCCGGAAAACGCAGGCGAAATCAAAATTTCTACCGGCAAGAATATTTTTCGAATCAAGCACGACAAGATGCTTTCTAACATTACGTACGATGTTTCTGCAGGAGATTATCTTTACATGGAACTTCTCGGAGATTACGACAAACTCATTCCTCTTTTTGTAGAATTACGAATCGTCTATCCTATTATAAATAACCGTTAACCAAAAATGCCTAACGACATTTTCGGCAACACCAAGCGTGTAGACCACGCAGAAGAGATTCTCATGTTGGACATTCGAGTTAAGAAGTTGAGGACCGATTTGATTGCTTTGCAGGAGACCTTAAACAAAAGTTTAGAGTCGGAAATCGCTACGCTCCAAACGCAATGTCTCGACCCCATTCTGAAAATCGATTCCGAACTGAAAACGCTCATAAAAAATTATGTCGACGTACCTTCTTACGACAGCGTTCAAAATATACAGTTGAGCGTGGATTCGCTTCAAAATGATTTGGCCAAATTACAGCAATTTCAATCGAAAAATGAAGATTTGGAAAAACTGAAACTCGAAATCGAAGAACGAACTTCCGCAATAGAAAAGAATTTCTCTGAACTTCAAACCGTCGTGAACGATATAGATGCAGAACGCTTACATGTCGTCGTTTCCAAATTACAAGAAGAATTCACCGGCACGTTGGAAGAAATCAAATCCAAGTTACAGACTTTGGAAGATACCATGACGAACCTACCATCGTCGGACGAACTGCAGGTTATCGGTAAAAGCGTCGCGAACATAAAAATTCAATTGGAGGCGTATCGAGATTTCGAACACATTCAAACCACCATCGCTACGCTTCAGGCGTCCTTGGAATTGATCAACGAAGAAATTAAAAATATTCACGCTGAAGCAAGAGCGTTGACGAGCATTCAAGACACGTTAAGCACGGTTCAGCAGAAGATCGAATATTTAGAAAATTTGAACGTCGAAACGAATCTCGCTCATTTTCATCACGTACTCGACAACATACAGGGTGACTTGGAATCGTTACGGACGAGCGTGCCTTCGAGCGAAGATTTGGAAAAATTGAAAACGGCGGTGACGGCACTATCCGATTCGAACGACATCAAAAGTTCATTGAGCGATCTCGAGAGTAGGGTGGCCAATCTCCCCACCTCCAAAGAATTGCACGCTTTGAAAAGAAACATATCTCGAATGCTGAAACGACTAGAAACGGAAACGGCGAACGTGGAACAGATTCGAGACGAAATTAGTTCGCTGGTGTCGACGCTGCCCACTTCGCAGAGCGTCGCCGACCTTCACACGCAGTTTACAGAGATGCGAAGCATCGTGAACGATCTTACCGAGAAGAGCTCGAAATTGAATCAAGTCGAGAACCTTCAGAACATCGTCGTCAACATCAGAGATCAAGTCGGAGTGCTGGAATCCACGCAGGAATCGACGCTGGCCTCTTTCGGTGCCAAGTTGCAAGAACTCAACGAAAACTACAAGCAGTTGAACGTGGAAGTGAAAATCAAACCGTCGTTTTCTGCCGTAACGGATACCATAGTTGAGCATTTGCTGCCCATCGAAAATAAACTCGGACACGTTCACAGTAATCTGCTCGGCGTCGACACTAAATTCGCCAAATTGTTCACCTTGCAAGCCATCGAAATCAACAGCGTACCCAATCAACAGAGAATCTCCACGTTCGTCGAAGGTAACAAACTGTACATGTTACATCCTTATCATCCGTACTACAAGTTTCTCCTCGATGGCACGATTCAGATAAACGAATTTTCGTACTGGTCTCACGGTAGAAAAGCTAGCGTTCCTACCATGACTTTGATATCGAATCGTGGTGTCCAGAAAGCAGGAAACATTCCTCTGGCACGTTGGAACGAAACGCGCAACATATATGAAATACACGAAGACGAAGATCTTACCGTTTTCGACGTGAGTGCCGGCGATAAGCTGATCATTCAAAACACGAGCGAAGTGCCACCCTCTTTGAATCCCATCACGCTTGTGCTTCAATCCATCGTCGAAGAATTGCATAAACCTGCACGCCGTAACTACGAACGTTTGGCTGTGGTAACCAAGGGCATCGACGACCTCTGGCAAAGTGACCTCGTGGAGATGAGTAGCGGCAATTTGAAAAACAGTAGTAGTATTGATGATATAACCAGCGCCGGAAAGTATGAACCCCCCTCAAGCAGATTTAGCTACACTTAAAACAAGCTCAACATGCCCATATGAGCTTTTTGCTCAAGTGTGGAACCTTGTCTAATCCAAGATTTTTGTAAAAAATGCCCTCGGGAATTTCTCGGAAAGTATGAACCCCCTCAGATTGATTTGCCTATACTTATAAAAGGCACTTCTGTGAGATTGTTGTCCATAAATTTGTTAAAAATTTGCCCCTCTTGTTGGCCACACTTAAAACTAAGCCAAGCTGCTTAAAAGAGCCACCTACACACACACCCATACATATTTACTTCCGGTTTAAGTTCAATTGGATACCAGGTTCAATTTGTTTATCTAATATTAAAACAATGTAATATACAGAGACCCTCTAGAATTGCTCCGTGACTCTCTCATTTCTTACATCATAAACATATGATTTTTCTCCTATGAGAATAACACTACATATGGTGTCATCAGGTAATGCCTCATGGAATTCACAGATAATTTTAATGTTTGTCCTGTCATTCACCACAACTTGTTTCCTTTTTGAAGTGTTGATGACAAACATGGGTCTCTGTGCTTTGAATTCATCTGGTGTGTAATACATGTCAGTATTGCCAGTAGTGACTCTTTTGAAAGCCGAAAATGCCTCATATAATTTAAGGAAATCATCCTTGGACATGTCTAAATTATAATTTTCTCTAGGAAAGACCTCATTTCTGCCATTTTTAAGATATATGTTCTTGATGTTGCAGCTATCAAATTTACTTGAATTTTTTTCCTGATTGTTGTGTCTTCCAGTCTGAAACAGTACCACCACAAAATCAGGCATGTCGTATTGTATGCTGGAGAATGAATTTGTGGCATCAAATTCATAATAAGAACCAGATGCGGGCTTCTGTACAGATTGATATGTGTAAAATTGCAGAGGAATCTGTGGATTTTTTATTATATCAGCTTTGTATTTAAGAGCATAACTGGCCTCATATTCAACAACCGGGATTCTTAACTCCATAGTCTGAATAATGCATTTGCCTGCATCTGGTAGGGTATTAACCAGAGCTTCCCCTGTAGAGTTTAATGTACTGTACCTCATCAAAGCATTATTATCATTGGCAGCTCTTCTAAATGTGATTCTTAAACCACCCTTCCACATAATATCTTTGTAATCTGAGAAGAATCCTGGCAACAGGCGCATAGGGAACAGCACAGTGTGGTTTTTAGATAATATTTTCTCACCAGCTTCAAATCCACCGATTCTGTAGTAAGAAGCCTCGGTTTTGGATAATTTTAGTGTGGCCAAAGCCGTGGAGGTAATGCCGGGATAATCTATTCTGTTTATAACAACACCATGCTTTCTGATCTCAATTTCAGAGAATAGATGCGGCACAAAATTGTCCACCAATCTTATATTTGAATTTGCCGGATAATCTGTTCCATCGAGCTTTACAACATCAAATTTGATGTATAGATCTGCTCTGTGGGGGTGTATAAAGCCATCCCCTACATCAAGATCAACCTCAATCTCTGTGTTGGGTTGATTTAAATTTGCAAATGTCCTCCTGTTTGGGGGGAATGATTGTAGCTCATAACTCTCAATATTTTCCATTTTTTTTTGTATGTATTTTTATTTAAATATTAATCTCTATGATTGCAGTTGTTGTGGCTCCAGCAAAATCAACTAATTCTTCTTTTTCATTAGTGACCATCAATTCAATGTTATCTATTCTATTATGGCACACAGGAAAATATAATGTTGGGGATGGATTGTAGATGATTGGCTCCATAAATTCAGAATTAGGTTTGAATGTTGCAATAATGCCAGTTTGTTTGTGAGTGCCTATGCCATTTGATTTGGTGATCATACCCTCAGCCACATTACAGTGAATATTCAGAGTCTCTATGGCTAAGAATTTAGGTATATTCATAGCAGTGTGTTTGATGGCTGGTTCAAGTTTTGTGTTGTTCTCAAAGCCTAACAGCTCTCCTATAGTACCCAGATCCACTGTTTCTGTAGCAGATACAATCTCTACTCTGTGAGTGACAGAATTTTGACTTAACACTACACCTCTGGGTAATTGAGCATTTAGAGTGGACAGATTATATTGCCCTGGAGTGATGACAATTTTTTGATCCCCTACTGCAATTGTGTTGTTGTGGTGTGTAATATTTGGGATTAGGTACATGCCATAAAATGCCCTGAGAGCTATTGTTTTGGGATATACAATGTCATCATGTAATTTGAGTTTCAATATTGAATTTTGGCTGGTGAGATGGAATACCCCCATGATGTTTTAAATACCACAAGGCCTTTTGAAAATTTTCAATTGATGGTTTATTTATTTGAGACATATATCTAAGAACAGATAAACACAAATGTCCACAATTAACATCTTTGAAGTTTTGAACACGGGCATTATTGTAATAAAGATTAGCTGATTTTAGATATTTTACTAAATTTTCAGGCGGAACACCTCCAAATGATTCAAACACAAATGCCTCATCTTTTAAATATTTAAGATAACAAATCCAGTGAGTGCCCTGATTTTTGAACTTATCCAAATTAACAATGCCACACTCTTTGTTGAGTGGTTGTTCCGGTAAAGAATCAGACATGTACACACCTCTAAAATGTTTGATGCCCAGTGGCTTGATTAAAGCTTCAATATCTTGGTTTGTAAGCGGCTCTTGTTTTTTTTAAACTTATTCATGGCTCTCTTAACACCTTTGCCTTTTTTCTCCATGGCCAGGTTATGGCGCCTCTGCTCATCTAATTCTGCCCTATTTTTTTTGGCATCTATTACTGTTTTTGCTATGGCAGCTGATCCGCCGGCCAAGCTCCCCACAGCCCCGAGAGCAGCTACGATGGCAGGGATGGTAAATATAAATCCCCCCACATGTGATTTTTTTCTTGATTGTTGTAATTTTTTTAATTGGGGGGTACTAAGTAACAATTTCATACCATGGCCCTTGGCAATACAAGAGCTTTTTTTCTTGCGCTGTTTTTTGGTCAAAAGGCTATCAATAGTTTTAAGAGATTTGAGACCTGCATAAGGTATTTGATACATAACACCCTTGGCCTTCATTGTAGGTTTATTATATACATGTTCACAACCCCCACCCCAATTTTTGTTTGGTATTCATAGCTATGGTGGTTCCCAATGCTGCTATTTTTTCACTCAAAGAAGCATCTTTGCTTACAAATCTACCAAATGCAGCCTCTTCTAATTTCTTGTCTGCAACATGTCTCTTGTCAAGATCAGAATGTGTGTTGTATGCTATGTCATGGTCTCTACAAGCAGCATCGAGGGGATTAACACCAGGATCACCTCTGTTTAATCTATGGTCCAATTTTGTGCCTGGACCACAATACTGATAGCCCGGAATGTGTAGTTCAAATGGCAGCTTGTTTATAATGTCATTAACCAACCCCCGACCCTCAGAAATATTCCAAAATTTGGGGGGTAGAGTATTAATAATTTTTATAAGATATCCAATCCCCTTAGTGTCATTTACTATAAAATTAGACAATTTGGTGCTTATCATGTCCATAATTCCAACCTTTTCATTGTAAAAATTGTGGTTCCCAGCATTTTCCTCCCCAGCTATCACCAATAACCTATCTACAAGTTTCCTGACATCATCAACCCAGACAAATTCTTTGGGCAGGGTGTTGTATTGTTTGATTCCACTACCTGTCTTGATCTGTGACCATATGGGCTTGATTAAATTATTGTATTTTGCTCCACTGCTAGACTTGACTCTTTTTTGTGTGGGATCATTGTTCTGGTATAGAGCATCTGATTTTATTAATATTTCCTTGTAATAATCATAATCTTGATCTGTATAGCTGCCAGGTCTTTTCCTAGTCATCAATTCCCACAACCCAGGTGTGCCGGGGTACTTAACAAAAGCACCTTTTTCTCCGAGACGAGATTCTGAATAAACAATCAGATCATCCCCCATAAATGTTACTCTGAAATTTCCAATTCTATGTATGATGCTACCATCAGGCTCTGTGTCAGCATATAAGCCAAACACCTCATCTTTATTGTCTTTAGGTGTGGTTAAATATTTTTGAGCAAGAAGACCCAATTCAATAGGATCCTGAGTAGCTTCAATTCTTCTAGGAGCAATAGGACTAGGTGTATGAATACTGGAAAGTGGGGTGAATGGATAATCTAATATGTTCCTTGCAGCTACAGGTACAAGCTCTGTGATCAAATTTTGATTTTGCTCTGTAACAGTTTTGATATTTTTACCTAATTCACTAATAGCATCAATGATGGGCTGTTCTGCTTGTTTGTGTTTTTCATAAATTCCCCGGTTCTCTGATTTCCATCCCTTAAATCTTTTTACAAGATAATCTCTTAACTTAAGATCATCAATAATTGGCCTTTTCATGGTTATTTATTTATGTTTCAATGTCTAGAAAATTGTTGATTTTATTTCTATATTTGCCAGTATTAGGTGTTCTTGTCATATCAATTGTGACAAACCCATAACTGTCCTGGTTCCAGCACCTGCTGCAAAATTTAGAAAAATCATTGTAGCTCAAGTCCCCACCTACATATTCATCATGTATGTGTTTGAGGTTGGTATGGTCTTGATGAAACACACATATAAAATTGCTGTTGTCTCGGATCAGCTGCTTGGGTATTTTTGAAAAAGTCTGTGCCAGGTAGAAACAATCAATGTTTTTGTGCCGGCCCTGTGTAAAGAAATTTCTAACCTTGTTTTGATTATCCAGTATAATGTCATCAAACACAACAACAGAATTATCGAGACAGTCATGAAGTGGCTTAACATCTGGTTCAAAAGTGGCAATATCCAATCCATCATATAGCTTCATCAGCTGCTGATATTTTAATTGTTCCAAGCTCTTAGAGAAGATATACAAGTGCCTGTTTTTCCAGTCTAACCAGTTGGGTGCCAATAAAAAATTATCAACCATTAGTGTAGTTTTACCACAAGCAGATGGCCCAACAATAAGACATCTAATATTTTCAGGCAGCAATTTTCCATTTCTCTTAATCTGCTGTTCAGGTTCTGGCAACCTTTTTATAACATCCCAGGTGCTCATATTATTATTTTGTTTGCATCGATCCAGCTGTGTTCTGGGAGTCCTAGCCATTTGACAAGTAACTTGTTGCCTTTTCTGCGGATGATTTTTTCTATGAGATATGTGTCAGGCTGTATAGTTTTGCTGAGCTCTTGTTCATAGAACCTGCCTTTGAGAATTTCTCCTCGGTGATCTTTTATTATATATGTGTTAAGGGTCCCGGGTTTAACTTGAACCACTGTAAATAATTCTGTACTCCAGTTTCTTGTAAAGCCTCTTTTGAATAAGTGCTTATATTTGCTGATTCTTACTTGATCACCCACCCTGTATTTGGCCTTTCTTGTTGTTGGCTGGTATTTAGGATAATAAACAGTGCTGATCAATTTTTGCTCATCAGATGAAGTTACTTCAGAGGGTTTCATGTTGATTGTGGAATGGACCGAGTTGTTATATTTATGTAGAAGTTCTGGAAGAATATTAATCCATTTATAATTACCTTGGAGGGTAAATTGTTTATACATAAGATTTTTTAAGGTTCTGTTGAATCTCTCTACAATTGAGGCTTTGAGATCACTGTAACTCGAATAATGTTTTATTGACTGGCTTTTAATAAATTGTTGGAACACTGAATTATAAAATTCTTTGCCATTATCTGTTTGCAAATAGCGCGGTGATCTTCCACTCTGATTGATGATTGTCCTGATGGCTTCTGTAACACATTTTCCAGTCTTGGATTTGAGTGGCACAGCCCAGGCAAATTTTGAAAATGTGTCTATTACAGTGAGTAGATACTTGTAGCCCTTGTTGATTTTGTCTAAGTTTATCAACTGCCCACTTGCCATTTCAATCAAGTCGCTCTGCCATAAATCATCTATGCCCTTTGTGACTACTGGTAGTCTCTTAAAATTATGTCTGGCCTGTCTGTGTAATTCATCAACAATAATTTGTCTAGACATAATATGAAAACAAGAATATTGCAACTATGGGGTGTTCAGCAGCTGATACTGCAGGATTTTCTAAATATAATTTGTCTCCAATATGTATTTTAAATTCCAAAGTGCCATCATCTTCAGTATAGGCTGTTTCTAATGTATTGGGGTCTGTAAAATCCTCTAACTCTACACTGGTGATTTTCACTTTGTTCTCAGCATTTGTTATTGATAAGGTGGGGTAGTGGTGTGCCTGTGGTTGAAGCCAATATTTGATTTTGATTGGTCTCAATGTGCCCCCAACAAAAAACTGGTAATAAAATTGTGCAGGGGATAGCATATATATTTTGCCACCTGGTGTAAATGGAGAATCATATTCTTTGTTGGGGATGCTGTACAATTCAAGAATTACTGAATGTTTTGGATTCTCGATTATGCCTGTTATTTCCTTTTCTGCTGTGAGCAATCTGCTTGTTACAGATTCAAGGTGCTCATTGATCGTTCTAACAACATCATCATGGCCTGGCTTGATTTTTATGTCCACAATAAGTTTCTTGTATTGTTGCACAATCTCTTGTAGCTGGGTTGCAAAAACAGACAGGGCATTTGCTTGATTGGATTCCATGGTCCCTAGCTGTTGCTTGATATTAGCTACAATTTGTTGCAAATTTTCAACAACTGCCAATTTTGAATTTTGAGCAGTAAGATCATGGACTTGTCTTCTGATATCCTCAAACAGGGCATGCAGTTCATTAATATGTTGATTTGTTGGTAGAGTGGCCACTGTCTGAGTGAGATGTTTGATCTCTGCCTGGATATTCTTGATATCTTCTGATTTCAATATCCTATTCACTGCCCTCTTAATATTTTTAAGTTCCTGTGATGTAGGGAGATTTGATACTGTATTTTGCAAAAATTCAAGTGCCAATTTCACATTGTTTAATTCAGAAGCATCAGCCACATTTTGCATAGCATTTTGGAGCAGAGCTATATCTGCCTGAGAGGGTGTTGAATGTTGTAAAATTTCAAGTTTTGTTTGGATATCATCGATCAAGTGATGAAAATGAGATAGTTCAGATTCAGTGTTGAGGTTTTCAAGCTTTGTGATTTGGTGCTGGACACTAACAAGAGTGTCTACAATCCCAGGCAATCTGGATTCTAGTACATTTGCCAAATCACTTTGCACTGCTGCTATTGTACCTTCAAGATGGGTTATGGAACTTTGAATTTTTCCAAAATCTTCATATGTTTCAAGTTGCAGCTTAATATTTGCTACACTCCGAGTTATTGCATTCAAAGCATCAGAAGATGGCAAATTGTTCATAAAATTTTCAAGTGTCTCAATTTTTTCTTTAACCTCGGCTATGGCATTGTTCAGAGGGTCCAGATTAGGTATTTGGAGTGATTGAATCTGTTCTTTTAGAGTGGAAATAACTAGATCAAAATCTTCTTGTGATTTTATGCTTTTGACAATTGTTTGGAGCTGTGCCTGGACATTATTAATCTGTTCTTCCAATTGTTGTTTCAATTGCTCAGAGTTGTTAGCCTGGGTCTTAAATTTGGCTTGAAGAGCTGCTACAGCTTCTTCCAAACTTTGAAAATTATCTAATGTGGCCAGGTCAGTATATTTCTGAAGCAGCACTTTGAGTTCAGAATCAATTTTAAGAAGAGGGTCCATGCATTGTGATTGTAAATTTGTAATTTCTAATTGAAGACTGGCATTCAGTGTGGTTTGTAAAGCTTGTAAATGACTTCTTAATTTCTTGACTCTGACATCAAGCATCAGAATCTCATCACTGTGATCTTCATGTCTTGTATGGCCAAATATATCATTAGGCATTTTTGTTTTAGTGGTTATTTATTATAGAGTATCTGATTCTTAATTCTATAAAAAAGGGTATAAGCTTGTCATATGATCCAGGGACCTCAATATATAAGCAGTCACCAGCAGAAACAGTATAAACAGTGCCAGAAATCATGTTTGAGTGCTTAATTCTATAAATATTTCTCCCTACTGAAATCTTGACATCGCCCTCAGGGGTTGTAATAAATTGCAATTGCCCACCTACAGGTAATTGGTAATGATTTAAATTATTGTTAAATATGTACAATATTTTGCCTGTTTCATCATCAACATCTGTAAGTATGCTGTTCAGATGAATAATTAACAAGCCACTCAGTTTAGACAGCATATCAGAAGAGGGTTGTGGTGTTGGCAGCTCCATAATAGCCTGTTTTTTGAACCCAAATAAGTTCATAGGCATGTTTATTTATTTCAAATCATGCTCTGTAATTGGGCACTGATTCCCATTTTTCAAATCACAATGACCCCATGGTAAAGTATGTATGCCACATGATAAAATGCATCTCTTGTCATCATGTGGGTCCAGAGCCACTTTTCTTACAATATTGCTGGTCAGCAAGTGATCCACACTCTGGATTCTGGATTCTGATGTTTTGATTAAATTCTGGGATTTGATGCAATTTTTATAATCTTCAAATTCAAGATCTTTTTCCACAGTTACTTTGCCAATGCCCTTGGCCTTTTTGGCAGCAACACCACTACGTGTTTTAAAACTGTACATCTTGGCACTTAACCCAGCAAATTCCACAATAACATCAACAAGTGTCTCATCTTTTAACTTGCCAGGCACCTTTTTGTTGTGGTGGTGTTGAATCTCTTTATGTTCACTGGTATCAAAGTATTGAAACAATTCAGGCTGTAACATATCTTGATAAACATCTTCTGTTTTAATATCAAGAATAAAACTATCCGTGTCCATGTACATCAATTTTATATTATCACCATAAAAAGGTTTCAACACATCATAATACAATGTTAACATATGTAATTTGGCCAATTCCAATATCACAGCCCCTACATAAATAGGCTTATCAAACTTAATCTTTGTTTTTTTCATGTTGAAAAGTGCCATGTGCTCATCATAAATTCTTCTATAATTGAAGTTGGGCTTTGCAACCAATTTTTTGCTCAGGCTGGGGTCAGTAATTATTTTAACATCGGTATGTTTTCTGACATTTTCAATTGTTTTGCCATAAACAGAATTGACCATCAATTTAAACAAGCCCTTATCAAATTGGCTCTTTGCAGATGTTCGAAGCTCTGTGTTTGTATCAATATATGGTTTCAACCATCTTGAGTGCCTGAACCTTAAGACTTTGCCAACTTTGGTTACTTGAACACCATGTTTCATCAGGAACTGGAGGTTTTTGTAATATATGACATATCCCTGTTTCGGCTCCAGAGTCATCATGAGCTTCTTCTGTTTAGAGCCAGGTGAGCACTGAACCTCGGGAATTGGGGGCAGATCAGAAAATTTATTGTGCAAATCATCAGGAATTGTCAGATCAACCTCTAAGAAGAGGCCATAGTCACTGTCATCAAAGTCCTGAAGATCCTCAATATTGAAATCTTCAACCCACTCAAGCCCTGCATATGGCAGTTTTTGCATCATGGCATGACCATAGAGGCTGTTTGCATCTACATACACTATATAATTTGATGGCCGTGCTGGATCATAATCAGGCATATATTTGTTATTTGCTCTGGCATATCTCTGAGAACATTGTACCATCCCTCCTCTTATACCTTTCTCCATAAACAGATACTTATTTTGATCTGGGATCAAATCCAATTGCTTTTTAGTGTTGAAAAACATTGCAGACCATGCTAAGCCCGGGGCACTGAAAAAATATATTGGATCCAGTCTATAATTTTGCATGGAAGATTTTCTGAATGCCTGTATTATATCAGCTAAGAGGGTCACATCAAGTTTCAAATATGCCATGTGATAATCACCAAATGTCTGGCATTTTAAATTGTTCCACATCAATTGGCATGGTGATAATCATCATCAGTGATTCCAGATCCTCTGATTTTGCTGTAAAACTCATGTTGTGGAGGCAGGGAACACTCATCAAATTTAGAAAAATCTGTAACATAATCATATGGATATACACCCTTCCGCCTAATTAATTTCAGGTCCTGATTTGGAAACAAGGCACGTGTGATTTTGAATTGATCATCAGATAATTGATTTGCCAGTGTAGGCAGGCTAGCTGATAAAATTCTGTAAGAATCAAGAAATCTTAATTGAATAGGAACACCATTAACTTTAATTATTTTGCTAATAGATATATATTTCTCATCATTTTCAGCTAAAATATTTAAATTCTGCTTCTCAAACCCCTCATATCTGATCAGATGATGGAAATCATAATTGGATGCACCATGGCAAAATATAGGGACAAATTTTGGTCTCTTGATCTGAATATTGCAGCTATTACACAGGGCCATTAAGAATTTTCCATCTGTATGAGAATGGTGTTTCACCTTGATATTTGTATCTGAAAATTCAGAATCACATACCGGGCATTTTTCTGCATTGTTGAAATCTTCAATCTTTTTCTCTGTTAAAGGCAACATAGGCTTTGATTTTAATAAGATGTTAGATGCTATGTCACGGCACTCATTTTCTATTCTATGTGCAAATATTTTGATGGCATCTGGCCCCATGTATGAATCTTTTTTACTAACAACACCATCCTGTACAACCACATAATAAAAGCTGGAAGGTTCATGTAGCTGGTATGGTGTAATTGAAGATTCTTCAGGATCTGGATTGCAGAATGCAAGAGATTTGAGGTTCGATTCAAAATCACAGACAATATATGCTGGGTGTTCCAACAAGGCTTCAAACTTTTTGAATTTGCAATTTTCACTTGGATTGGGCATCACCATATGAACAGGTTTATGATTGCCACAGTATTTCAGATGCTCAATTAACTTGTTTTTGGCAATTTCTGCATTTTCTTCACGAACCCCCTTCACAATTTTTTGACCATCAAATACAGTTAAACATCTTCTGCACAACTTAAATATTCTATTAGATTTGTCTAGTTGTGTTCTCACTAAAGCTTCAAGATTATGTATCAGAGTGTAATGATATGTGCCATCCCCTTCAATTAAGAGCAGATCAATTGGAATAGCAGATTCATCATCAAATGTACTGATTCTGAGAGGTTCTATCAAGCAATTGCCACGACCAGTGGAACAAATAAATACATTAATAGATAATTGTTTACCGTTGATATCCCTGGCCTTTTTTTCAAATTTATCAATATTCTGAACAGACATTGGATATTCCAAACCCTCCATTGCATTGTCAAAATCGTGTTCAAGATGTTTATAATAAGTTATTCTCTGAGGATCCTTTGAAACTGGATACAGAGCAGCTAAAATACACCACAAAAAGCATTTCTGGTCA
>NW_028143914.1:0-17000 GCF_977018435.1 Lepisma saccharinum
ATCCGGTCGTCAGTGGGGGTGATGTGATCAGCATCACGCCCCTAACCGCCTTTACCCCCCAGAGTTTCCCCCAGGTACCCATGTTATTCGACGCTGGGTGGTCGCCGGGGCCGCTTAAAGGCAAAAGTCAATGGGTTTTTAACTAATAAATGCATAGTGAACAGAGGACTTCCGCAAGGAAGCCCATTAAGCTTACCCCTTTTTGTAATGGCTTTGGCACCTTTCCTTCAACACTGTCGCACGACCGTAAGTTTTATGCTTTTTGTAGTGTCATTTGTAAAGAACACTCCTAGGATTTTAACTTGATCCACTTTTTTAAATGTCACGTCAGGTGGCTGTTCATGTTGTTTTCCCAATGTTAAGTAACACGTTTTAGTAAAATTCACTAAAGCACCAGATTCTATTTCATTCATTCACACTGCCCCGTTTGCAGCGCCACGGTATTCATCAGTGGAACTTACTTTACGAACATAACCGTAAATGATAACAATACAGGAACGGAATTTACGATTCGAGCTTATATCGACGATGTCGCAGTCATATGTTAAAATCAGGCAGCGATTAAGAACTTAATGGAATGTATACGACAATATGAAATAGAATCTGGTGCTTTAGTGAATTTTACTAAAACGTGTTACTTAACATTGGGAAAACAACATGAACAGCCTCTGTCCGTTCCTGAGTACATGCGCACCGACGGACGTTCTGTTCTTTTTCTCTGTCCGTTCCTGAGTACAGACGCACCGACGAACATTCTGTTCTTTTTCTCTGTCCGTTCCTGAGTACAGACGCACCGATGTATATACTGTTTTTTTTCTCTGTCCGTTCCTGAGTACAGACGCACCGACGGACATTCTGTTATTTTTCTCTGTCCGTTCCTGAGTACAGACGCACCGACGGACATTCTGTTATTTTTCTCTGAGCGTTCTTGAGTACAGACGCACCGACGGACGTTCTATTCTTTTTCTCTGTCCGTTCCTGAGTACAGACGCACCGATGTACATACTGTTTTTTTTCTCTGTCCGTTCCTGAGTACAGACGCACCGACGGACATTCTGTTATTTTTCTCTGAGCGTTCTTGAGTACAGATGCAACGACGGACGTTCTGTTCTTCTTTTCTGTCCGTTCCTGAGTACAGTCGCACCGACGGACATTCCGTTCTTTTTCTCCGTCCGTTCCTGTGTACAGGCGCACAGACAGACATTCTTATTCTCCTTTCCGTTCCTGAGTACAGATGCAACGACGGACATTCTTATTCTCCCGTCCTTTCCTGAGTACAGACTCAACGACGGACGTTCTGTTCTTTTTCTCTGTCCGTTCCTGAGTACAGGCGCACCGACAACATTCCTATTCCCCCCGTCCTTACCTGAGTACAGACGCACCGACGGACGTTCTGTTCTTTTTCTCTGTCCGTTTCCGAGTACAGACGCACCAACGGACGTTCTGTTCTTTTTCTCTGTCCGTTCCTGAGTACAGACGCACCGACGGACATTCCTTTTCCCCCCGTCCGTTCCTGAGTACAGGCGCACCAACGGACGTTCTGTTCTTTTTCTCTGTCCGGTCCTGAGTAGAGGCGCACCGACGGACATTCTTATTCTCCCGTGTTCCTGAGTACAGATGCAACGACGGACGTTCTGTTCTTCTTCTCTGTCCGTTCCTGAGTACAGTCGCACCGACGGACATTCCGTTCTTTTTCTCCGTCCGTTCCTGTGTACAGGCGCACAGACAGACATTCTTATTCTCCTTTCCGTTCCTGAGTACAGATGCAACGACGGACATTCTTATTCTCCCGTCCTTTCCTGAGTACAGACTCAACGACGGACGTTCTGTTCTCTTTCTCTGTCCGTTCCTGAGTACAGGCGCACCGACAACATTCCTATTCCCCCCGTCCTTACCTGAGTACAGACGCACCGACGGACGTTCTGTTCTCTTTCTCTGTCCGTTTCCGAGTACAGACGCACCAACGGACGTTCTGTTCTTTTTCTCTGTCCGTTCCTGAGTACAGACGCACCGACGGACATTCCTTTTCCCCCCGTCCGTTCCTGAGTACAGGCGCACCAAAGGACGTTCTGTTCTTTTTCTCTGTCCGGTCCTGAGTAGAGGCGCACCAACGGACGTTCTTATTCTCCCGTCCGTTCCTGAGTACAGACGCAACGACGGACATTCTTATTCTCCCGTCCGTTCTTGAGTACAGGCGCACCGACAGACATTCTTATTCTCCCGTCCGTTCTTGAGTACAGACGCACCGACGGACATTCTGTTCTTCTTCTCTGTCCGTTCCTGAGTACAGACGCACCGACGGACATTCCTATTCCCCCCGTCCTTACCTGAGTATAGGCACACCAACGGACGTTCTGTTCTTTTTCTCTGTCCGTTCCAGAGTACAGACGCACCGACGAACATTCTGTTCTTTTTCTCTGTCCGTTCCTGAGTACAAACGCACCGACGGACGTACTGTTCTTCTTCTCTGTCCGTTCCTGAGTACAGACGCACCGACGGACATTCTGTTATTTTTCTCTGTCCGTTCCTAAGTACAGACGCAACGACGGACGTTCTGTTCTTTTTCTCTGTCTGTTCCTGAGTCCAGGCGCACCGACGGACGGACTGTTCTTTTTCTCTGTCCGTTCCAGTGTACAGACGCACCAACGGACATTCTGTTATTTTTCTCTGGCGGTTCCTGAGTACAGACGCACCGAAGGAAGTTCTGTTCTTTTTCTCTGTCCGTTCCTGAGTACAGGCGCATCGACGGACATTCTTATTCTCCCGTGTTCCTGAGTACAGATGCAACGACGGACGTTCTGTCCTTCTTCTCTGTCCGTTCCTGAGTACAGGCGCACCGACGGACATTCTGTTCTCCTTCTCTGTTTGTTCATTAGTACAGGAACACTGACGTACGTTTTGTCCTTTTTCTCTGTCCGCTCCTGAGTGCAGGCGCACCGACAGACATTCAGACATCCTTATTCTCCCGTCCGTTCCTGAGTACAGACGCAACGATGGACCCTCTTATTCTACCGTCCGTTCCTGAGTACAGGTGCACCAAACGACGTTCTGTTCTCTTCTCGGTCCGTTCATTAGTACAGGAACACCGACGGACGTTTTGTTCTTTATCTCTGTCCGTTCCTGAGTACAGGCGCACCGACAGACATTCTTATTCTCCCGTCCGTTCCTGAGTACAGGCGCACCGACAGACATTCTTATTCGCCCGTCCGTTCCTGAGTACAGACGCAACGACGGACATTCTGTTCTTCTTCTCTGTCCTTTCCTGAGTACAGACGTACCGACGGACATCCCTATTCACCCCGTCCTTACCTGAGTACAGGCTCACCAAACGGACGTTCTGTTCTTTTTCTCTGTCCGTTCCTGAGTACAGGCGCACCGACGGACGTTCTGTTCTTTTTCTTTGTCAGTTCCTGAGTACAGGCTCACCGACGGACGTTCTGTTCTTTTTCTCTGTCCGTTCCTGAGTACAGACGCACCGACGGACGTTCTGTTCATTTTCTCTGTCCGTTCCTGAGTACAGGCGCACCGACGGACATTCATATTCTCCCGTGTTCCTGAGTACAGATGCAACGACGGACGTTCTGTTCTTCTTCTCTGTCCATTCCTGAGTACAGGCGCACCGACGGACATTCCGTTCTATTTCTCTGACCGTTCCTGAGTACAGGCGCAGCGACAGACATTCTTATTCTCCCGTCCGTTCCTGAGTACAGACGCAACGACGGACATTCCTATTCTCCCGTCCGTTCCTGAGTACAGGGGCACCAACGGACGTTCTGTTCTCCTTCTCTGTCCGTTCATTAGTACAGGAACACCGACGGACATTTTGTTCTTTTTCTCTGTCCGTTCCTGAGTACAGGCCACCGACAGACATTCTTATTCTCCCGCCCGTTCCAGAGTACAGGCGCACAGACAGACATTCTTATTCTCCCGTCCGTTCCTGAGTACAGACGGAACGACGGACATTCTGTTCTTCTTCTCTGTCCGTTCCAGAGTACAGACGCACAGACGGACATTCTTATTCCACCGTCCTTACCTGAGTACAGGCGCACCAACGGACGTTCTGTTCTTTTTCTCTGTCCGTTCCTGAGTACATGCGCACCGACGGACGTTCTGTTCTTTTTCTCTGTCCGTTCCAGAGTACAGACGCACCGACGAACATTCTGTTCTTTTTCTCTGTCCGTTCCTGAGTACAGACGCACCGACGGACGTCCTGTTATTTTTCTCTGTCCGTTCCTGAGTACAGACGGACCGACGGACATTCTGTTCTCCTTCTCTGTCCGTTCATTAGTACATGAACAACGACGGATGTTTTGTTCTTTTTCTCTGTCCGCTCCTGAGTACAGGCGCACCGACAGACATTCTTATTCTCCCGTCCGTTCCTGAGTAAAGACGCAACGATGGACATTCTTATTCTCCCTACCGTTCCTTAGTACAGGGGCACCAACGGACGTTCTGTTCTCCTTCTCTGTCCGTTCATTAGTACAGGAACACGGACCGACGTTTTGTTCTTACTCTCTGTCCGTTCCTGAATACATGCGCACCGACAGTTATTATTATTCTCCCGTCCGTTCCTGAGTACAGGCGCACCGATAGACATTCTTATTCTCCCGTCCGTTCCTGAGTACAGACGGAACGACGGACATTCTGTTCTTCTCTGTCCGTTCCAGAGTACAGACGCACCGACGGACATTCCCATTCCCCCCGTCCTTACCTAAGTACAGACGCACCAACGGACGTTCTGTTCTTTTTCTCTGTCCGTTCTTGAGTACATGCGCACCGACGGACGTTCTGTTCTTTTTCTCTGTCCGTTCCTGAGTACAGGCGCACCGACGGACATTCATATTCTCCCGTGTTCCTGAGTGCAGATGCAACGACGGACGTTCTGTTCTTCTTCTCTGTCCATTCCTGAGTACAGGCGCACCGACGGACATTCCGTTCTATTTCTCTGACCGTTCCTGAGTACAGGCGCAGCGACAGACATCCTTATTCTCCCGTCCGTTCCTGAGTACAGACGCAACGACGGACATTCCTATTCTCCCGTCCGTTCCTGAGTACAGGGGCACCAACGGACGTTCTGTTCTCTTTCTCTGTCCGTTCATTAGTACAGGAACACCGACGGACATTTTGTTCTTTTTCTCTGTCCGTTCCTGAGTACAGGCCACCGACAGACATTCTTATTCTCCCGCCCGTTCCAGAGTACAGGCGCACAGACAGACATTCTTATTCTCCCGTCCGTTCCTGAGTACAGACGGAACGACGGACATTCTGTTCTTCTTCTCTGTCCGTTCCAGAGTACAGACTCACCGACGGACATTCCTATTCCACCGTCCTTACCTGAGTACAGGCGCACCAACGGACGTTCTGTTCTTTTTCTCTGTCCGTTCCTGAGTACATGCGCACCGACGGACGTTCTGTTCTTTTTCTCTGTCCGTTCCAGAGTACAGACGCACCGACGAACATTCTGTTCTTTTTCTCTGTCCGTTCCTGAGTACAGACGCACCGACGGACGTCCTGTTATTTTTCTCTGTCCGTTCCTGAGTACAGACGGACCGACGGACATTCTGCTCTCCTTCTCTGTCCGTTCATTAGTACATGAACAACGACGGATGTTTTGTTCTTTTTCTCTGTCCGCTCCTGAGTACAGGCGCACAGACAGACATTCTTATTCTCCCGTCCGTTCCTGAGTGCAGACGCAACGATCGACATTCTTATTCTCCCTACCGTTCCTTAGTACAGGGGCACCAACGGACGTTCTGTTCTCCTTCTCTGTCCGTTCATTAGTACAGGAACACGGACGGACGTTTTGTTCTTACTCTCTGTCCGTTCCTGAGTACAGAGGCACCGACGGACATTCTGTTAATTTTCTCTGTCCGTTCCTGAATACAGACGCACCGACGGACATTCTGTTATATTTCTCTGGCCGTTCTTGAGTACAGACGCACCGACGGACGTTCTGTTCTTTTTCTCTGTCCGTCCCTGAATACAGGCGCACCGACGGACATTCTTATTCTCCCGTGTTCCTGAGTACAGATGCAACGACGGACGTTCTGTTCTTCTTCTCTGTCCGTTCCTGAGTACAGTCGCACCGACGGACGTTCTGTTCTTTATCTCTGTCCGTTCCTGAGTACTGGCTCATCGACGGACATTCCTACTCCCCCGCCCTTTCCTGAGTACTGGATCACCCACGGACATTCCTATTCCCGAGACCGTTCCTGAGTACAGGCGCACCGACGGATGTTCTGGTCTACTTCTTTGTCCGTTCCTGAATACAGGAGCACTGACGGACATTCTGTTCTCCTTCTCTGTCCGTTCATTAGTACATGAACAACGACGGACGTTTTGTTCTTTTTCTCTGTCCGCTCCTGAGTACAGACGCAACGACAGACATTCTTATTCTCCCGTCCGTTCCTGAGTACAGACGCAACGATGGACATTCTTATTCTCCCGTCCATTCCTGAGTACAGGGGCACCAACGGACGTTCTGTTCTCCTTCTCTGTCCGTTCATTAGTACAGGAACACGGACGGACGTTTTGTTCTTTCTCTCTGTCCGTTCCTGAGTACATGCGCACCGACAGTTATTATTATTCTCCCGTCCGTTCCTGAGTACAGGCGCACCGATAGACATTCTTATTCTCCCGCCCGTTCCTGAGTACAGACGCAACGACGGACATTCTGTTCTTCTTCTCTGTCCGTTCATGAGTACAGACGCACGGACGGACATTCCTATTCCCCCCGTCCTTACCTAAGTACAGACGCACCAACGGACGTTCTGTTCTTTTTCTCTGTCCGTTCTTGAGTACATGCGCACCAACGGACGTTCTATGTTTTTTCTTTGTCCGTTCCTGAGTACAGACGCACCGTCGAACATTCTGTTCTTTTTCTCTGTCCGTTCCTGAGTACAGACGCACCGATGTACGTACTGTTTTTTTTTCTCTGTCCGTTCCTGAGTACAGAGGCACCGACGGACATTCTGTTATTTTTCTCTGTCCGTTCCTGAATACAGACACACCGATGGACACTCTGTTATTTTTCTCTGGCCGTTCTTGAGTACAGACGCACCGACGGACGTTCTGTTCTTTTTCTCCGTCCGTTCCTGTGTACAGGCGCACAGACAGACATTCTTATTCTCCTGTCCGTTCCTGAGTACAGATGCAACGACGGACATTCTTATTCTCCCGTCCTTTCCTGAGTACAGATTCAACGACTCACGTTCTGTTCTTTTTCTCTGTCCATTCCTGAGTACAGGCGCACCGACAGACATTCCTATTCCCCCCGTTCTAACCTCAGTACAGACGCACCGACGGACGTTCTGTTCTTTTTCTCTGTCCGTTCCCGAGTACAGACGCACCAACGGACGTTCTGTTCTTTTTCTCTGTCCGTTCCTGAGTACAGACGCACCGACGGACATTCCTATTCCCCCGTCCGTTCCTGAGTACAGGCGCACCAACGGACGTTCTGTTCTTTTTCTCTGTCCGTTCCTGAGTACAGACGCACCGACGGACGTTCTGTTCGTTTTCTCTGTCCTTTCCTGAGTACAGACGTACCGACGGACATCCCTATTCACCCCGTCCTTACCTGAGTACAGGCTCACCAAACGGACGTTCTGTTCTTTTTCTCTGTCCGTTCCTGAGTACAGGCGCACCGACGGACGTTCTGTTCTTTTTCTTTGTCAGTTCCTGAGTACAGGCTCACCGACGGACGTTCTGTTCTTTTTCTCTGTCCGTTCCTGAGTACAGACGCACCGACGGACGTTCTGTTCATTTTCTCTGTCCGTTCCTGAGTACAGGCGCACCGACGGACGTTCTGTTCTTTTTCTTTGTCAGTTCCTGAGTACAGGAACACCGACGGACGTTTTGTTCTTTATCTCTGTCCGTTCCTGAGTACAGGCGCACCGACAGACATTCTTATTCTCCCGTCCGTTCCTGAGTACAGGCGCACCGACAGACATTCTTATTCGCCCGTCCGTTCCTGAGTACAGACGCAACGACGGACATTCTGTTCTTCTTCTCTGTCCTTTCCTGAGTACAGACGTACCGACGGACATCCCTATTCACCCCGTCCTTACCTGAGTACAGGCTCACCAAACGGACGTTCTGTTCTTTTTCTCTGTCCGTTCCTGAGTACAGGCGCACCGACGGACGTTCTGTTCTTTTTCTTTGTCAGTTCCTGAGTACAGGCTCACCGACGGACGTTCTGTTCTTTTTCTCTGTCCGTTCCTGAGTACAGACGCACCGACGGACGTTCTGTTCATTTTCTCTGTCCGTTCCTGAGTACAGGCGCACCGACGGACATTCATATTCTCCCGTGTTCCTGAGTACAGATGCAACGACGGACGTTCTGTTCTTCTTCTCTGTCCATTCCTGAGTACAGGCGCACCGACGGACATTCCGTTCTATTTCTCTGACCGTTCCTGAGTACAGGCGCAGCGACAGACATTCTTATTCTCCCGTCCGTTCCTGAGTACAGACGCAACGACGGACATTCCTATTCTCCCGTCCGTTCCTGAGTACAGGGGCACCAACGGACGTTCTGTTCTCCTTCTCTGTCCGTTCATTAGTACAGGAACACCGACGGACATTTTGTTCTTTTTCTCTGTCCGTTCCTGAGTACAGGCCACCGACAGACATTCTTATTCTCCCGCCCGTTCCAGAGTACAGGCGCACAGACAGACATTCTTATTCTCCCGTCCGTTCCTGAGTACAGACGGAACGACGGACATTCTGTTCTTCTTCTCTGTCCGTTCCAGAGTACAGACGCACAGACGGACATTCTTATTCCACCGTCCTTACCTGAGTACAGGCGCACCAACGGACGTTCTGTTCTTTTTCTCTGTCCGTTCCTGAGTACATGCGCACCGACGGACGTTCTGTTCTTTTTCTCTGTCCGTTCCAGAGTACAGACGCACCGACGAACATTCTGTTCTTTTTCTCTGTCCGTTCCTGAGTACAGACGCACCGACGGACGTCCTGTTATTTTTCTCTGTCCGTTCCTGAGTACAGACGGACCGACGGACATTCTGTTCTCCTTCTCTGTCCGTTCATTAGTACATGAACAACGACGGATGTTTTGTTCTTTTTCTCTGTCCGCTCCTGAGTACAGGCGCACCGACAGACATTCTTATTCTCCCGTCCGTTCCTGAGTAAAGACGCAACGATGGACATTCTTATTCTCCCTACCGTTCCTTAGTACAGGGGCACCAACGGACGTTCTGTTCTCCTTCTCTGTCCGTTCATTAGTACAGGAACACGGACCGACGTTTTGTTCTTACTCTCTGTCCGTTCCTGAATACATGCGCACCGACAGTTATTATTATTCTCCCGTCCGTTCCTGAGTACAGGCGCACCGATAGACATTCTTATTCTCCCGTCCGTTCCTGAGTACAGACGGAACGACGGACATTCTGTTCTTCTCTGTCCGTTCCAGAGTACAGACGCACCGACGGACATTCCCATTCCCCCCGTCCTTACCTAAGTACAGACGCACCAACGGACGTTCTGTTCTTTTTCTCTGTCCGTTCTTGAGTACATGCGCACCGACGGACGTTCTGTTCTTTTTCTCTGTCCGTTCCTGAGTACAGGCGCACCGACGGACATTCATATTCTCCCGTGTTCCTGAGTGCAGATGCAACGACGGACGTTCTGTTCTTCTTCTCTGTCCATTCCTGAGTACAGGCGCACCGACGGACATTCCGTTCTATTTCTCTGACCGTTCCTGAGTACAGGCGCAGCGACAGACATCCTTATTCTCCCGTCCGTTCCTGAGTACAGACGCAACGACGGACATTCCTATTCTCCCGTCCGTTCCTGAGTACAGGGGCACCAACGGACGTTCTGTTCTCTTTCTCTGTCCGTTCATTAGTACAGGAACACCGACGGACATTTTGTTCTTTTTCTCTGTCCGTTCCTGAGTACAGGCCACCGACAGACATTCTTATTCTCCCGCCCGTTCCAGAGTACAGGCGCACAGACAGACATTCTTATTCTCCCGTCCGTTCCTGAGTACAGACGGAACGACGGACATTCTGTTCTTCTTCTCTGTCCGTTCCAGAGTACAGACTCACCGACGGACATTCCTATTCCACCGTCCTTACCTGAGTACAGGCGCACCAACGGACGTTCTGTTCTTTTTCTCTGTCCGTTCCTGAGTACATGCGCACCGACGGACGTTCTGTTCTTTTTCTCTGTCCGTTCCAGAGTACAGACGCACCGACGAACATTCTGTTCTTTTTCTCTGTCCGTTCCTGAGTACAGACGCACCGACGGACGTCCTGTTATTTTTCTCTGTCCGTTCCTGAGTACAGACGGACCGACGGACATTCTGCTCTCCTTCTCTGTCCGTTCATTAGTACATGAACAACGACGGATGTTTTGTTCTTTTTCTCTGTCCGCTCCTGAGTACAGGCGCACAGACAGACATTCTTATTCTCCCGTCCGTTCCTGAGTGCAGACGCAACGATCGACATTCTTATTCTCCCTACCGTTCCTTAGTACAGGGGCACCAACGGACGTTCTGTTCTCCTTCTCTGTCCGTTCATTAGTACAGGAACACGGACGGACGTTTTGTTCTTACTCTCTGTCCGTTCCTGAGTACAGAGGCACCGACGGACATTCTGTTAATTTTCTCTGTCCGTTCCTGAATACAGACGCACCGACGGACATTCTGTTATATTTCTCTGGCCGTTCTTGAGTACAGACGCACCGACGGACGTTCTGTTCTTTTTCTCTGTCCGTCCCTGAATACAGGCGCACCGACGGACATTCTTATTCTCCCGTGTTCCTGAGTACAGATGCAACGACGGACGTTCTGTTCTTCTTCTCTGTCCGTTCCTGAGTACAGTCGCACCGACGGACGTTCTGTTCTTTATCTCTGTCCGTTCCTGAGTACTGGCTCATCGACGGACATTCCTACTCCCCCGCCCTTTCCTGAGTACTGGATCACCCACGGACATTCCTATTCCCGAGACCGTTCCTGAGTACAGGCGCACCGACGGACGTTCTGGTCTACTTCTTTGTCCGTTCCTGAATACAGGAGCACTGACGGACATTCTGTTCTCCTTCTCTGTCCGTTCATTAGTACATGAACAACGACGGACGTTTTGTTCTTTTTCTCTGTCCGCTCCTGAGTACAGACGCAACGACAGACATTCTTATTCTCCCGTCCGTTCCTGAGTACAGACGCAACGATGGACATTCTTATTCTCCCGTCCATTCCTGAGTACAGGGGCACCAACGGACGTTCTGTTCTCCTTCTCTGTCCGTTCATTAGTACAGGAACACGGACGGACGTTTTGTTCTTTCTCTCTGTCCGTTCCTGAGTACATGCGCACCGACAGTTATTATTATTCTCCCGTCCGTTCCTGAGTACAGGCGCACCGATAGACATTCTTATTCTCCCGCCCGTTCCTGAGTACAGACGCAACGACGGACATTCTGTTCTTCTTCTCTGTCCGTTCCTGAGTACAGACGCACGGACGGACATTCCTATTCCCCCCGTCCTTACCTAAGTACAGACGCACCAACGGACGTTCTGTTCTTTTTCTCTGTCCGTTCTTGAGTACATGCGCACCAACGGACGTTCTATGTTTTTTCTTTGTCCGTTCCTGAGTACAGACGCACCGTCGAACATTCTGTTCTTTTTCTCTGTCCGTTCCTGAGTACAGACGCACCGATGTACGTACTGTTTTTTTTTCTCTGTCCGTTCCTGAGTACAGAGGCACCGACGGACATTCTGTTATTTTTCTCTGTCCGTTCCAGAATACAGACGCACCGATGGACATTCTGTTATTTTTCTCTGGCCGTTCTTGAGTACAGACGCACCGACGGACGTTCTGTTCTTTTTCTCCGTCCGTTCCTGTGTACAGGCGCACAGACAGACATTCTTATTCTCCTGTCCGTTCCTGAGTACAGATGCAACGACGGACATTCTTATTCTCCCGTCCTTTCCTGAGTACAGATTCAACGACTCACGTTCTGTTCTTTTTCTCTGTCCATTCCTGAGTACAGGCGCACCGACAGACATTCCTATTCCCCCCGTTCTAACCTCAGTACAGACGCACCGACGGACGTTCTGTTCTTTTTCTCTGTCCGTTCCCGAGTACAGACGCACCAACGGACGTTCTGTTCTTTTTCTCTGTCCGTTCCTGAGTACAGACGCACCGACGGACATTCCTATTCCCCCGTCCGTTCCTGAGTACAGGCGCACCAACGGACGTTCTGTTCTTTTTCTCTGTCCGTTCCTGAGTACAGACGCACCGACGGACGTTCTGTTCGTTTTCTCTGTCGGTTCCTGAGTACAGGGGCACCGACAGACATTCCTATTTCCCTCGTCCTTACCTGAGTACAGGCGCACCAACGGACGTTCTGTTCTTCTTCTCTGTCCGTTCCTGAGTACAGGCGCACCGACGGACGTTCTGTTCTTTTTCTCTGTCCGGTCCTGAGTAGAGGCGCACCAACGGACGTTCTGATCTTTTTCTCAGTCCGATCCTGAGTACAGACGCAACGATGGACATTCCTATTCCCCTCGTCCTTAGCTTAGTACAGGCGCACCAACGGACGTTCTGTTCTTTTTCTCTGTCCGATCCTGAGTACAGGTGCACCGAGGGACGTTCTTTTCTTTATCTCAGTCCATTCCTGAGTACAGCCGCACCGACGGACATTCTTATTCTCTCGTCCGTTCCTGAGTACAGACGCACCGACGGACGTTCTGTTCTTTATCTCTGTCCGTTCCTGAGTACAGGCTCACCGACGGACATTCCTACTCCCCCGCCCTTTCCTGAGTAGTGGATCACCCACGGACATTCCTATTCCCGAGTCCGTTCCTGAGTACAGGCGCACCGACGGACGTTCTGGTCTACTTCTTTGTCCGTTCCTGAATACAGGAGCACCAAAGGACTTTCTGTTCTTCTTCTCTATCCGTTTCTGAGTACAGGCGCACCGACGGACATTCTTATTTCCCCGTCCATTCCTGAGTACAGGCGCACCAACAGACGTTCCGTCCTTCTTCTCTGTCCGTTCCTGAGTACAGGCGCACCGACGGACTTTCTGTTCTTCTTCTCTATCCGTTCCTGAGTACAGGCGCACCGACGGACATTCCTATTCCTCCGTCCATACCTGAGTACAGGCGCACCAACAGACGTTCTGTTCTTTTTCTCTGTCCGTTCCTGAGTACATGCGCACCGACGGACGTTCTGTTCTTTTTCTCTGTCCGTTCCTGAGTACTGACGCACCGACGAACATTCTGTTCTTTTTCTCTGTCCGTTCCTGTGTACAGACGCTCCGACGGACGAACTGTTCTTTTTCTCTGTCCGTTCATGGGTACAGGCGCACCGACGGAGATTCCTATTCCCCCCGTCCTTACCTGAGTACAGGCGCACCGACGGACGTTCTGTTCTTTTTCTCTGTCCGTTCCTGAGTACAGGCGCACAGACAGACATTCTTATTCTCCTGTCCGTTCCTGAGTACAGATGCAACGACGGACATTCTTATTCTCCCGTCCTTTCCTGAGTACAGATTCAACGACTCACGTTCTGTTCTTTTTCTCTGTCCATTCCTGAGTACAGGCGCACCGACAGACATTCCTATTCCCCCCGTTCTTACATCAGTACAGACGCACCGACGGACGTTCTGTTCTTTTTCTCTGTCCGTTCCCGAGTACAGACGCACCAACGGACGTTCTGTTCTTTTTCTCTGTCCGTTCCTGAGTACAGACGCACCGACGGACATTCCTATTCCCCTGTCCGTTCCTGAGTACAGGCGCACCAACGGACGTTCTGTTCTTTTTCTCTGTCCGTTCCTGAGTACAGACGCACCGACGGACGTTCTGTTCTTTTTCTCTGTCGGTTTCTGAGTACAGGGGCACCGACAGACATTCCTATTTCCCCCGTCCTTACCTGAGTACAGGCGCACCAACGGACGTTCTGTTCTTCTTCTCTGTCCGTTCCTGAGTACAGACGCACCGACGGACGTTCTGTTCTTTTTCTCTGTCCGGTCCTGAGTAGAGGCGCACCAACGGACGTTCTGATCTTTTTCTCAGTCCGATCCTGAGTACAGACGCAACGATGGACATTCCTATTCCCCTCGTCCTTAGCTTAGTACAGGCGCACCAACGGACGTTCTGTTCTTTTTCTCTGTCCGATCCTGAGTACAGGTGCACCGAGGGACGTTCTGTTCTTTATCTCAGTCCATTCCTGAGTACAGCCGCACCGACGGTCATTCTTATTCTCTCGTCCGTTCCTGAGTACAGACGCACCGACGGACGTTCTGTTCTTTATCTCTGTCCGTTCCTGAGTACAGGCTCACCGACGGACATTCCTACTCCCCCGCCCTTTCCTGAGTACTGGATCACCCACGGACATTCCTATTCCCGAGTCCGTTCCTGAGTACAGACGCACCGACGGACGTTCTGGTCTACTTCTTTGTCCGTTACTGAATACAGGAGCACCAAAGGACTTTCTGTTCTTCTTCTCTATCCGTTCCTGAGTACAGGCGCACCGACGGACATTCTTATTTCCCCGTCCATTCCTGAGTACAGGCGCACCAACAGACGTTCCGTCCTTCTTCTCTGTCCGTTCCTGAGTACAGGCGCACCAACGGACGTTCTGGTCTACTTCTTTGTCCGTTACTGAATACAGGAGCACCAAAGGACTTTCTGTTTTTCTTCTCTATCCGTTCCTGAGTACAGGCGCACCGACGGACATTCTTATTTCCCCGTCCATTCCTGAGTACAGGCGCACCAACAGACGTTCCGTCCTTCTTCTCTGTCCGTTCCTGAGTACAGGCGCACCAACGGACGTTCCGTCCTTCTTCTCTGTCCGTTCCTGAGTACAGACGCAACGATGGACATTCTGTTCTTCTTCTCTGTCCGTTTCTGAGTACAGACGCACCGACGGATATTCCTACTCCTCCGTCCTTACCTGAGTACAGGCGCACCAACAGACGTTCTGTTCTTTTTCTCTGTCCGTTCCTGAGTACATGCGCACCGACGGACGTTCTGTTCTTTTTCTCTGTCCGTTCCTGAGTACAGACCCACCGACGAACATTCTGTTCTTTTTCTCTGTCCGTTCCTGTGTACAGACGCTCCGACGGACGAACTGTTCTTTTTCTCTGTCCGTTCATGGGTACAGGCGCACCGACGGAGATTCCTATTCCCCCCGTCCTTACCTGAGTACAGGCGTACCAATGGACGTTCTGTTCTTCTTCTCTGTCCGTACCTGAGTACAGGCGCAACAACGGACGTTCTGTTCTTCTTCTCTGTCTGTTCCTGAGTACAGACGCACCGAAGGACGTTCTGTCCTTTTTCTCTGTCTGTTCCTGAGTACAGGCGCATCGACGGAGATTCCTATTCCCCCCGTCCTTACCTTAGTACAGGCGCACCAACGGTCGTTCTGTTCTTCATCTCTGTCCGTTCCTAAGTACAGGCGCACCAACGGACGTTCTGTTCTTCTTCTCTGTCCGTTCCTGAGTACAGACGCACCGACGGACGTTCTGTTCTTTTTCTCTGTCCGTTCCTGAGTACAAGCGCACCTGTACAGGGGGAATAGGAATCTCCGTCGGTGCGCCTGTTCTCAGGAACGGACGGAGAAAAGGAACAGAACGTCCGTCGGTGCGTCTGTACTCAGGAACGGACAGAGAAGAAGTACAGAACGTCCGTTGGTGCGCCTGTACTCAGGTAAGGACGGGGGAATAGGAATCACCGTCGGTGCGTCTGTACTCAGGAACGGACAGAGAAGAAGAACAGAACGTCCGTAGGTGCGCCTGTACTCAGGAACGGACAGAGAAAAAGAACAGAACGTCCGTCGGTGCGTCTGTACTCAGGAACGGACAGAGAAGAAGAAGAGAACGTTCGTCGGTGCGTCTGTACTCAGGAACGGACAGAGAAGAAGAACAGAACGTCCGTTGGTGCGCCTGTACTCAGGAACGGACAGAGAAAAAGAACAGAACGTCCGTCGGTGCACCTGTTCTTCTTCTCTGTCCGTTCCTGAGTACAGGCACACCAACGGACGTTCTGTTCTTCTTCTCCGTCCGTTCCTGAGTACAGGCGCACCGACGGAGATTCCTATTCCCCCCGTCCTTACCTGAGTACAGGCGCACCAACGGACGTTCTGTACTTCTTCTCTGTCCGTTCCTGAGTACAGACGCACCGACGGACGTTCTGTTCTTTTTCTCTGTCCGTTCCTGAGTACAGGCGCACCGACGGAGATTCCTATTCCCCCTGTACATGTGCGCTTGTACTCAGGAACGGACAGAGAAAAAGAACAGAACGTCCTTTAATGCGCCTGTACTCAAGTAAGGACGGAAGGAATAGGAATCTCAGTCGGTGCGGTGCGCCTTTACTCAGGAACGGACAGAGAAAAAGAACAGAACGTCCGTCGGTGCGTCTGTATTCAGGAACGGACAGAGAAGAAGAACAGAACGTCCGTCGGTGCGTCTGTACTCAGGAACGGACAGAGAAGAAGAACAGAACGTCCGTTGGTGCGTCTGTACTCAGGAACGGACAGAGAAGAAGAACAGAACGTCCTTTAATGCGCCTGTACTCAAGTAAGGACGGAAGTAATAGGAATCTCAGTCGGTGCGCCTTTACTCCGGAACGGACAGAGAAAAAGAACAGAACGTCCGTCGGTGCGTCTGTATTCAGGAACGGACAGAGAAGAAGAACAGAACGTCCGTCGGTGCGTCTGTACTCAGGAACGGACAGAGAAGAAGAACAGAACGTCCGTCGGTGCGTCTGTACTCAGGAACTGACAGAGAAGAAGAACAGAACGTCCTTTAATGCGCCTGTACTCAAGTAAGGACGGAAGTAATAGGAATCTCAGTCGGTGCGCCTTTACTCCGGAACGGACAGAGAAAAAGAACAGAACGTCCGTCGGTGCGTCTGTACTCAGGAACGGACATAGAAGAAGAACAGAACGTCCGTTGGTGAGCCTGTACTCCGGTAAGGACGGGGGAATAGGAATCTCCGTCGGTGCGTCTGTACTCAGGTACGGACAGAGGAAAAGAACAGT
>NW_028143915.1:0-17000 GCF_977018435.1 Lepisma saccharinum
CAACTACGGTCTTGAACATTTTAGACACTACCTTAGCTTCACACGAAAGTTAATTTTCTGTTGTGTGCATATTTTCTGCCGATTTGAGAAGATGCTACACATAGTGATGACAAATATTTATATCATAAATGATAATATCTAATTTCTTCCCATACGATACGAAGAAGTTATGATTTGATAGCCCTATCTGTCTCACTGGTTTATTGGTTAAAGTAAGGAGCAACGAAGACAGAGGTCACAGGTCACATCTGGCATGCATGTTTGTATGTGTCCATTCATCAATTTCATCATATCATCACTCATCCCCATCTTTTAAAATTAGCCAAAAAGTGGCACAAAATAATTCAAGCAAATCAATCAATCAATCGGAAAGGGTATCGGTATTGGCACAGACAAGTTAATAGGTAGATATTTACTACAGGTAGCAAACCATCTTCACCAAAAAAATTCAATGCCCGCAAGAGACAGTCACCGATAAGATGCTGCAAAATGTGCCAGTGGCGCCTCGAAGCGGCAACTTTAAGAAAAGAAAACTTGAGGAGAGTAAGCTGCTACATTGCGCTAGAAACAAAGCACCTAAAATTGAATGGACATAGAAGGGAAGACCATGGAAGATTTTGTACAGTGAGATAGGTGAGAGAAATTATTAAGAAATATTGAAGGATGCAGATCAGAAACAGCTAGAAGTGAGTCGGTGGAGGCAGAATTCATGAAATCGCCAATGGAGTAGTTGTAACGTGTAAGTTGTCCTGGGTTCGATACCTGGCGGAGGCAAATTGGTGATTTGGATCTCACCTTAAAGTTTATCTCCAGTTCCCATTAATCTATCCGTGCATAAGGTTGAGTTAAAAACAAAAAATATTCAAATTCAAGAATCCTTGAAATAGAGAAAGAAGTGAGTTCTCCAGGACAAGGCAAGGTCTTGGTCTATCGAGAGAAGAAATTCTCTCTTTGAAATATCTGCAATCGTTTTAAAAAGCTGTTCTCAGCAAATGTTGTCGTCAAACAGATGTAGACAATAAAATTTTATCCATAATTTTTAAGTGTAAATTAGACACCTACATGTTTATGGTATTTTCACAGCAACTGCTTTGCACACAAATGAAGGTGATAGAAACATCTCACCTATATTAACGGTGTTTGTTCGTGTGTCACCATACATTGTAGCCACGAAGACCGTAGTATCAATTATTAAACCATCCACATGAATATGAATATCACAATACTGTTTCTACACTGTGTACAGTATAGTTCGAGAGAAAACAAGGAAATTATCATTTAGATATGAAGGTTGATAATAAGATAAGCCATAAACGAAAAATTAAAATGCCCAACGTTTAGAATTAAGAATAATACAATTCACAAAATATTCCCAAATATAATATTTGTACAATATTGCATCATCAATATGACTTTAATGGTTTTCGATTTGAATTGTGTCTTGTCTTTGAGTGTTTCTCTTGTTTAACCCGCGATCGGTTTCAATTTTAATGAAGTGCCATTTAAATAGTAGTATTTAAAATATTGGTCTGTGGTTCTGTCTAACTGACTTTTAGAGTTTCACGAGCGAATTGATCATATTTTTATGAGATAACGTAAACGGCATCATTAGACAGACCATTGTTGTGGAAATAGTGTACTCAGTGTGAGCACAGAGATCACACGCAACGATTACGTTACATATATTTTTTTTCCATTTGTGTATTATTTAGTCAATAGGTCTATCCTATTACTAGTGAGTTTCCGTACCTATATGTTCTTGTGGTGAATAGAAAATTCCAAAAGTGGTGCAGTGATTTTATATCATATCAGATTTCTGGAGATCAGATTGAACTAGAGTAGTCACAAGAAAAGCTTGCCACAAAAATCTGCGCGGACTTCCGCCAACATTCGGGTCAACTCGGTAGCTCCGCCCTTTTTCCGAACGATGGTTGACGCGTAGACGGATGTTTGCAAGGCGACAGCCGATCTAGGGGTCTCGAAGGACTGAATGTTAACACACAAATTGAAAACTGTAAGAGGGGCAGCGAATTTAGTACTTTATTACAATTATGAATAATAGTAAAACTTTTAATAATAATACTTACATAATGTTCCTAGTCTGCATCTTCTTGAAGTGGATGAATCCAACTCATTTCATCTTCACTGCCATCATAATCCATGGTGCTATCATTATCGCTATCAGTGTCGCTGTCGGCTCCCAGGTTGATGACAATCCGTTCGGATTGTGATCACTCTCAATGTATTTGTTTTCAATGCTGTTTACATGGCTACAGCGAGCTGCCCAATCCTCTGCTCCAATTGACTCTATCTTTTCCATGAGCAACGTTCTTGCATCATCGAGGTTGAAAGTGACATTCTTTTGAGCTACATAATTTTTAATTTCAGCCCAAATCATTTCCACCGGGTTTAAGTCCGGATGATACGGAGGGAGGCGGAGGACAGTGTGGCCATAGCTGGCTAGCAGTCTGTCAATTTGGTATGTCTTGTATGAGGGTTTGTGGGTCTTAACCAAGGCGTACAACTCAGGTTTCAAGATCTCATCAGAATACGGAATTCCCTTCTCTGTCAACCAGTCCTGCATAACTGCCTTACGAGAGGATGACGTAGGTGCACGTTCACATTGCACATTATGGTACGAAGCATTATCCATTACGACTACAGAACTGGGTGGCAAATTAGGAATTAATTTCTCTGTCAACCATCTTTCATAGTTTTTGTAGTTCATCTCGTCGTGATTGTCTCCAGTTTTTTGGTGGGATTTGAAAACTAACAAGGCATTGGGCACGAAACCTGCTTGAGAACCTGCATGCACGATTGTCAGTCTTTGGCCTTTAGAGATTGGTGCTTTCAAACCTTGTAAAGAACCATCACTCCAACAGCTCGTTTTTGTGTACGAGCTGTGCAGATAAGTTTCGTCAGTGTAAACAATAGGCCTGCCTTCGTTTCGGTACCGTTTTACGCTCCTTATGTATTGCATTCGCAAAAACCTTATGTCATTCTTCTCCATTAATATTCTGCGCATGTCTTCTGTTTTTTTTCCATCGAAATCCCAAGCTTCGAACTATCTTGCTTGGTGTAGTTACACCACCTTGAAACTGTATATCTTCAAACAACTTCCTACGAATATTTTCCAGCATTGGTCTCTCGGCATTGGTTGTATGAAAATTGTGAATTGTTCGCCTTACCACACACTTATCAAAATCATCCAATTCACGCTTTTTGACACATTTTGGTCTTCTTTTCCCCGGCGTTGTAAACGATTCAACTTCCCCACTTTCAACCGTTCTTGCTTGTTGAAGCACACTCCGCACCGACCTTTCGGACACACCCGTTGCTTTCGCCACTTTCACTTGAATTTCTTTTACATTGCGAGGAGCACCTGTTTCATTTCTCATGAATTTGTAGACGTTATAAATAACTTCCCTTGTTTGACTATGTAATGTTTTGGCACTTCCTAATTTAGACTTACGTGGTGCCATTGTTACGCTCTACAGCACATACACAGTCACGTAGAGCTGATATTTAAATATTTAAACACAGAACGCCACGAGCCGCCACAATTCCACAATAACACTAACTCGCTCTTGCTGTGCGTGCACCGCAGGACGATACATACCGCTCGAGCCGATGATGAAGACTGTGCCCTGCAACGAGCGTATTATCAAGCAGAGCAGCCCCGTGATGAGCATTGTGTTACACAGGCGAAATTGCGTTCTCTGCGCATCGGTGATTGTGGCAAGCTTTTCTTGAGACTACTCTACCTCACATGAACATGCGTTTTTTGTTAACGCTGAGGCTTGTTGGCTTCCACGATGTATACTACGCTGTTTGAAAACAAATAAACATTTTGAAACAAAAATGTAATGCATAAGAAGGATTGTAATAAACAGATCACTATATAAAAAAATTAAAATACGGTGAAATATGCCTCAAAAGCAACACCCGCTACCGATAGCGTTACTCGAGTGAGCGCGATCGATCACGGGTTAAGCGTTTTGTTAAAATCAGCCTTTGGCTACATCATGAAAACTCATTATCATTCTATTGATTGTTACAAATGAAAACAGAGTAAAATCGAATTTTCTTTACCTATATCTTTATATTTCAATCCATTCCGTATTTCCTATTCATGCATTTGCACAGTTCTCGTTAGTTGTTTGATGCTGTCAGCTGGAAGACAAGATCAATGTACATTTCATGTAGTGTCGTATTTATAAATAAATACATATGGATCTCTGCATTGAAACTACATTTTTTCCTTCGCAATATTTCTTCGATTGCTTGAAAGCAATCATGTTCAGATTGTTACTCTGATATGAACAATAATGTTGTGGCAAGAACACGAATTCTTAATATTAATCAATTTTTACCAATAAGTTCTTTAAAATACATTGATATCTTTATTTTAATCTTAAATCCCGTGGTGTTTGAATATAGGTGAGGTACTCATTGTAATGTTCTCTCTTAAAATATGGCTTTTATTTCGTAAATAATCAGTCGTATAAAATCCATTTGCCACCATAGAAAAATTCGTCTTCTTCAACTTTTCTTGACACGTTTACTAGCGTAACTAACACCTTTGCACCGAAAAGCAGTCCTTCCAGTTATACATATCGTTTAATGCTTTCACCTAAGGGTCTTTATAGCGGGGATGGAGGGTGTCACGACCAAATTCCTTCCACTCCGAGATGAAATCGCCAATCCGTCACTGTTTAAATGAAAGGAAATATTATGAGAATTTGCGTTGTTTAATTAATATGAGATCATTAGGGAAGAGGGAGTGTAATAGTGTAAATCTATAAGCTATACTCAATTGGAAAAAAGCCTAATGTTTATTGACGGATTGGATTTACCATTTGAATGACGACAGGAAAACGGAAATTTGTAATTTGACAATGAAAGCAATGCAGTGTTACTGAAAAGCATTGTTCCCCTCACTCGATTTCTACAGAAAGATTTGTCACACTTGTACCAAAACTGTTTTTTCACACCACTACAGTGAAAGTGTGCAGTCTCTATATAAAGGGTGTCCCTAAAGTCCCTTAACAGCCGTCCTAGAGACGTGTAGTGCAGAGATTGACATGATTTGAGTATATAGAAATACTGTAGGGGTAGGGGGAACATGATTGCTGTTAGTGCCCCACAAGTAAAAATCTTGGTATCCGCCATATTGGATGGAGGTCAATTTTTTTAAAATGGGAAGGTATATGTGTGGCACATAATTTTAGGCTAGAATTGCACCAGAAACAAGAATATGAAGTCAGTTTTCAGATATATTTAATCTGTGAAAAGTTATTGCGCTACAAAATATGCTCAATGTGCTCGCCATGCTCCCGTAAACACATTCGTAAGCAAGTCTCCCATGCACGCGAACATTCCAAAGAGTTTCGGGAGTGACAGCGGCACAGGCCTCAGTGATTCGTTGACGAAGGTGACGCATATCACGTATTGGAACTGCATAAACCATGTCCATAAGATGGCCCCACAAGTAAAAATCAAGAGGAGTAAGGTCTGGGGACCTGGCTGGCCACTCTCTTGGTCCTCGTCTGCCAATCCACCTACCAGGAAATTGGACATCAAGGTACTGTCGAACAATGTTCCCATAATGAGGTGGTGCACCATCATGTTGAAAAAATTCTGGGAAAGACCCATCCGGCATACACACTGAAGGTAAGACAGGATCACGTAGCAACTGCAGGTAGGTCTCTGCATTCAATGTCCCCTCAATGAAATATGGACCTATGATTTGGGTATTCCAAATTCACACCACACCATAACTTTTGCTGGCCCAATCACGTTCCTAGGGTTTACCCAGTGCGGGTTCTCAGAGGACCAATACCGCAAGTTTTGACGGTTGGTATAAAAAAATGCCTCATCGCTATGCAGAATGTTTCGCCAGAAGTCAGGGTCACGTTCAAGTTGCACGACACACCACTCACAAAATTCCACCCTCCTATGAAGATCATCTTTACTTAGATGTTGTTGCGTTTGTATCTTGCAGGGATACCACTTGTGTTCTGCCATAATCCTGCTAATTCGAACTCTTGCTAAAACACATTGGGCGGATAGTCGTCGAATACTTTTTTCACGAATGATGCCAGAAATGCCGTTGTTGTTTCTTCATCCGTGGCTGTTTTTGGTCTTCCCGATCGACGTCTATCGTTCACTGCACCCGTTTCTTTAAACCGCTTCATCACATTGGCCACACTAACATGCGACACTGGCGCCCTAAGCGGATGTCTTTGATTGAAGTCATTGGCAATGTCCCGTGAACTCCTCTCGGCGGAAATGAGGATGATCTCAATTCGTTCCTCATTGGATAACATCATGTTCTTTGTCACTTACACTTGCAGTAAAAGAGATATGATATCAGTTATCACAATTTCCATAATTTATCATACGTCGTCATTTATTCAACATTGCATCAATAACTTTTCACAGATTAAAGATATCTGAAAATTGACTTCATATTCTTGTTTCTGGTGCAATTCTAGCCTAAAATTATGTGCCACACATATACCTTCCCATTAAAAAAAAATGACCTCCATCCAATATGGCAGATACGAAAATGGCCGCCGCCATGGTCACCCACAGCAATCATGTTCCCCCTACCCTTACAGTATTACTATATACTCAAATCATGTTAATCTCTGCACTACACGTCTCTAGGACGGCTGTTAAGGGGCTTTTGGGACACCCTGTAGTACTTTTGTTATTGCTTACGATTAACAATATCCGCTTCGAAGAACAACATGAAAGATAGACATGTCATATCTACTTTAATATCCGTGGATAGTTGAAGACATAATATCTATATATTCTCTGATACAATAGAATTCATACCTCGGGTACGAACAGTGGTGATTTTAAGAAATATATAGGGTTTTCAATAAGAACGACATGATTTTACAATGAAACAAAATAAAAACTATTTCAGATACAACCAAACGTTTTACATTATTTTGAATCATAGTTTACTACATTATGTTTTAAATAACACATCATTTTATTGGCCACCTCGACTTCGTGCACAAGATTGAATCCAATGAGCCCAATTTTTGATGACTTTGTGCAATAACTTGTGCAGTCACGAATGCAGCGTTTGATGTTCAATCTTAATGCATCAACGTTCGTGGTTTATTTGCACAGACTATTGATTTGAAATAACCTCACAAAAAGCAATCTCAAGAAGTTAAATTACAACTTCTTGGAGGCCAACTAACAGTTGCATCTCTTGGAATTATCCCTTCACCAAACTGTTCATGCAATACGTCGATAGTTGCATTAGCAGTGTGGCATGTGGCACCACCTTGTTGGAACCACATGTCCTCCAAATCAATTTCATCTAAATTTCGACAAACAAATCTGTTAGCATCAATCAGTATCGCTCACCAGTCACTGTAACTGCATCTCCTACCTCGTTATGGAAACAAAATGGTCCGATCATGCCACCATGTCATAAACCACACAATAGAGTGACGTTTTGCGGATACAAGGGCTTCACGTGAATCTCTTGTGTATTGTTTTCACACCAAAAACGACAATTTTGTATGTTAAGATATCCACTTAACGAGATATGAGCTTCATCTGAGATGAATTTTTTTTGCCCAAAATTATGATCCGTTTCAAGTTAAATACAACGTCTATTTTAATTTTTTTGGATAATAACCAAACGTTCTTTACGCGTGTATTTACCAAGATGAATTGTCACAGTATACTAAACACAAATGACAACTAGTGACAGTTATAACATTTAAAGAATAGTTGAAATTCATTTCAAAATCATGTCATTCTTATTGGAAAACCTTTATTAGACACATTATGCATACAATACAAAAATGAACACAATTTATTTTTCAATCTGCAATCTAGTTGTAGGTAACGTTTATCGTTTTCATGTTTTGTCCAGCCTAATTGGATAAAACTAATATGAGCCAATTGTATCACGCCTCAACACAGGAGTGTAGCATCAAATAATAAAATAAGTTAAAATAGTCAGAAGAACAATTACATTCTTTTGATCTACAAACATTTAATGTTCGACATTATTTAGTTGAAGTCTTGGTTAGTGGTTATTATACGTTGTATTAAAAGCTGTGTTCAAAGTTTGAAACTATTGAATTATATTTTGAAATAGAGTGTAGAGATTGTATGACTGTAGCCACATTATATAGTGTTACATTGTAAAACTTGGGTTTGACTAATATATACACTTGTTTGTAATTATTAAGATCCTTTATTATATTCTAATTTTGGTTGATTGTGATTTATTTAGATTATTTTAAGTCGCTTTTCTGTCAATTTTGGCTAACTGCGAAGATGAGGACGAATGGTGATAAGAAGAAGGAGATGTAGGAACAACCACAAACACACATGGATAATACACAACATAGTCCCATAGGAGTCATTCCATGCCAAATCAACACAGATATGTGCAATTTTTAACCTGACCATCTCCGATTTTCATGAAATTTGGGGAGTTGAAACTATGCATAGGACTTAGTAACTATGAAAATTTTTAGTCTTGTGCGTCTTGTAATTGTTAAATTATTCAAGGTCAAAGTTTGCAGAAATTGCCTTTTTTGAGCCCGCTTAGCTATACTAAATGTGCTATAACTCCGCCACTATTTCGCCTAGGAAGCTCAAATAAAGCTTATTGTACAGGGAATTGAATAAGCTTTCCAGTGATATATAACAGGCCTACATTTGGATAAAAATATAATTTTGTCACGTGACCTTGACTTTTGACCTTGAATATCTCAAAACATGTCATCACCAAAAATCGTGAAAAAAATATACTTGGTCCCTCATACCATACTCTAAAACATACCAAAAAATCATTCTAGGACTGCAATGGGATCAGAAGATACAAAATAATATGTTCAATAATTCAATATGGCGGTCAACAATATGCCGGACCTGCGCTTGACACACACGGCTAGGGATCTCCCTGTGCCTAACCTATTTCTTTCATGACCAATTATACCCAGGATAACTCCTTCACATTTTGTAGGGGGTGTTAGGGACATTTGACTCTTCATAGTTCCCGTAATGGGGCTTTTATCAGTCACATAGTTACACATATTATTTTGTATCTTCTGATCCCATAGCAGTCCCAGAATGATTTTTTGATATGTTTTATAGTATGGAATGAGGGACCAAATATATTTTCTTCATGATTTTTGGTGATGACATGTTTTGAGATATTCAAGATCAAAAGTCAAGGTCACGTGACAAAATTATATTTTTATCCAAAGGTAGGCTTGTTATATATCACTGGAAAGCTTGTTCAATTCCCTGTACAATAAGCTTTATTTGAGCTTCCTAGGCAAAATAGGGGCGGCGTTATAGCAGATTTCGTATAGCTAAGCGGGCTCAAAAAAGGCAATTTCTGCTAACTTTGACCTTGAATAATCTAACAATTACAAGACGCACGAAACTAAAACTTTTTATACTTACTAAGTTCCATGCGTAGTTATAACTCCCCAAATTTCATGAAAATCGGAGATGGTCAGGTCAAAGGCTGTGTTGATTTCGCATGGAATGACTCATATGCCAGTCTAAAGCATTACGTTTACTCCAGTGCTTGCCATTTATGTGGTAAATACTATATTATGGCGTAATATTATAAAGAAAAATACATTTTTAATTCTTAAACATAAGCATAAAAATTGCGAACCAATAAAAGTGATTCAGAATTGAGGGGTCTAGTGAGAGAAGGAGCTATGCCACTTACTGATGATGTCTGCAATAGGAGTGGCAGAGGTTGTGGTGCAGTAACCGGTGCTAGATTTAATACCAGTCCTGAAGTGAAAAGATCTCATGGCAATAATGCCTTATATTCCTCCAGTTTTTCATGGTGTTTTCCAAAAACTAAAATCCACAGAAACAATGAACAGTTAAGATCCTCCAGAAGACATATGAAGTTGTCTTTATGTAGATCATATGTAACCCTGGGAACATGATTTACACTCGGGCAAAAGTATTTAAGCCTTGTTCAAAGTCTTTGATGTGCTAGATTGATTTTTCCACATGGGTATACTACAACAATATACCATACATGTTCATAATAAATGGTATTTATATTGAAATTCATATTTTTCCTTTTGAATAATTTACCTAACAATATGTTCAGAAAAAAATACCCTTTGTTATACAAATTATGACTCAACGCAATGCTTTAGAAAACTCAATTTATTTCCATTTCTTGTCAAAGTGGCATAGCTATGTTGACTCCAATAAAAGGCGGTCCTCGTCGCGCTACGACGCCAGAGGTCCCGGGTGAGAATCCCGGCCTGGGCATGTATGTTTGTGAGTGTCCATTCGTCAATTTCATTATGTCATCACTCATCCCTATCTTCGCAAATTAGCTAAAAGTGGCACAAAAGGCGAAGTAAAATAATGCAAATCAATCAATGAATCAATCCAATAAAACACTAAAGTAAGTAAACTGCAAATGATGCACTCTTTGGAGTGTCAAAATACACAAAAATTCAAAGGTAATAAAATTACACATTTAGCTGTGTCAATTGGTGCATTGAAAGTGAAATTTTGTTTTCCTTCAAATGAGTTTGTCCGATCTTCCCAATTGATGCATTTTTAGTGCATCATAAGGGAAACTTTTTTGCATTTCTGTTTTGCATTTTGACACACTAAAGAGTACATAATTTGCACTTTATGCACGTTGATGTGTTGTTGGAGTGAACATATGTGTCAATTGACATACATAGCTATGCCAACATCTTCGAAAGCGTTGAAAATTTATGTCCTATCACTAGGGGGCGGATTTTTGCATATTTGCATGTTTTTCTCCTTAAGGAAAATGCATATGCTCTCAACGGATTTATCCATTTCACTTGATGTGGATTACTCTAGTAAAGTTTAATAGTGCATATACGTTAATAAATGCATGTAATTGTTCATTTTAAGTTGTTATGCTTAATTTCCCCATTTTTATGTCAGCACTAAAAAGTAGTCTGATCATAGACACTAATTGGATCAAGAACATTCAAAAACTAATAGCGTTGCAGGTGGTCTGGTTACGAAGATAGAGAAAACCTGCCCTTTCAACAACCAACGACTTTCAGAGATGTGAGTCACATCTCCAAATTCCAGCGACAACACAGGGGTCGCTTTAATTGAGTATTATCTGTTAATGTGACATCTTGATTAATCTGTAAGTGTGTGTGTGTGTGTGTGCTGCGGAAGTGACAATAAATGCCGAAGGAGAGAAGAAGTAACAGCATTTCTAAACGATGTGTCTACCACTGCCGGCAGAGTCTTAAATAGAAATTTGCCCAAAAGCAAATTTACCATGCTCAAACAGAGCTTTCATTTTGGTAAGAGAAAACATTTGTTGCCGGCGTAGGCCTGGACACTGTGATTAAACTTATGTTATTTTTTGCGGACAATGCTGCTGTATAACCTAGTAAATTATCATTCTGTTATTTGAGTACAAAATAAGAAAACAGTAGTAACTAGAGAATGGTGGTCAGGTGATGAAGATATGCACTGTGAACGTATTTACTTCTTAAATTAGACAATAAAAATACAATATTTTTTTGCCATTATGTCTGTCGATGGATTGCAGCTAAAGAAAACAAAAATACTGGTGAAGATTAAAAAATGATTTTTGGGTGATTTTCTTCACGGAAGTAGTAGTGATTTGAAGCGCTAATTTTATTTTTAATGTAATTGGAAGGAGAAAGATGGCAGTCCTACAAAAACTGAGATAGCGTGCGTGGATTTGTGTACGTATTGATACATTTTATGTCGTTTTTATGGGCGTAATTTTCACAATTATAACTCGTATGTAACCTGCGGCCAATTTATGTTAAAAAACTTATGCTTTTCTTATTCTTTGGTCTATTGTTGCATGTACATTATTTTCCATTAAATCTCAAGCAACAAATAGCGTTTGTTCGACTCCATGTTACGGTATGTGCGAAACACAGATTCATAGTGCAGACAGTTCGCTGCAAGAGGTAAATAACTGTCTATAATACATTTATATCTGTGCGAACTCTATCGCAACCAGAACTGCACATTAAATGTAAGAATCCAGCACAGCATGGATTCAAATTCGGAGTGTTTGCAGATTCAGTCCCCGCATTCGACCATCCAGACCAGTGTGGTGTGTCCGTAGTTGTACCATGTGCAATTTATGATTGTGTCGTTAATTTGAATCAAAATGCAATTAATCTGAATTTTAAATGAAGTATTAAAAATATGGTAAAATTTTGTTGATAGTTTTGAACGGATAATTAGATTTTTCTTGTTTTGTCCAACCAATCTCTTTTCGATATTGTTCAAAAGAGAACAGTACCAGGAGAATTTGAGAAAGCTGAATTGGGGAAGCAGTTAGAAATAGCTTTCAGAAACCCAAGTTCGCACTTCCTGCGACAGGTGAATTCGGTGTTGAAGGACGAACCTGTCCAGGATTCGCCTGGGTATACCCACAACTGAAATTTATTTATTTATTTATTTCAATGTTCTGCATAGAGAAAAATCTATTTTACATCAGGATATCAACAGAAGAAATGAAACGAACAAATACCGTCCAGTAGCATCTTGTGAATTGGAAAGAATATTTTCAAAATACAAAGACTTGCTTCCTACCAATCGCAAGAGTCTGCTACCTGAAAATATCGATAAATAACGTCCGGTGTATTGAAATGCTAATGTAAAAGAATAAGATATTGATTAATGCAACGAAAAGAGCATAGTGTTTCCAACAAGATACGTTTACCTATCATTATTATTGCAATATTGCAGTTTTTTGAGCGAGCTTCCATACAACGGAATGCATGTAATATAATCATTTTGTTATGTTAAACTGAAAACATTTGTAAATTAATATTTCTTTGTGATCCTAAATCGCATAATTTATCACACTTTCTTTTCTATAATTGCGTTCAGTGAGTTACGGATACATTTACTTCTCACATAAAGCGTACAGAACCATAAAATATATATTTTTAAACATTTACTGCATATTATAAGTGCATATTTTGGCCTTTTTAATAGTGAATATTTTGGCTTTCTCTAATGACTATAAATACGCCCCTACCTATCACCATTCTCAAATTGGACCAAATCTTATAAATGTATTCCCATTTTCTTTCCAGTCGGAATTTAAAACTAATCACGGTAGTGGCACGGTCATGCTCATGTAGCCGACAACATCAGAGAAGTGATGGTCTGCACCACTGTACCACCTTCCCCCGTAGTTGCCTTGAATTTTAATCAGCTTGAAAATACTTAATCGTTTAATAACGGCGATAAGATTCCTCTCCACTAAATTTCTAGGTGAAAGTATAATAATGTAGGAGGGACATGGATGTCTGGAAGGAAAGGGGAGTGAAAAATGGCCACACCTTCCTTTACAAATCGAATGTCAACATAAAAGTATATATTTCACACGCATAATTTGATTTATATTAATGCGATAATTTCAAATTCAAGTGGTGATTTTTAAGTGGGCAACACTATTATCGGGGCAATATGCCGCATGGAAAAATACCCTGCTTGTCCTTCCGTGGAAAATATCTGCGGACGTCCATGATCAGGGGAGCAATTGCCCCCCCTTGCCCCCCCCCATGCGCACGCCTATGGAATGGAGGCAATGGAGGCCTATCTAACACTTGCAACTCTTATTTAGTTTGATTAGATTGATTGCTTTAAGTTTAAAAAACAAAATACCAATTCAGAAACATTTTGTGTGTAAAATGTACTAAATAAGCACTAACTTGGAACAACCATATCATTTTAGTGAAAATATTGGAACATTTCGCGGCACCTCTGTAAGCCCCAGGGCGCTGCAGCGAACACTTTGGGAACCACTGCCTTATGGCATACCGATAGAAAGTATAATTGGTCTTCTATATTCTCATTACATATCCGCGATTTGCCGATAACTTTATAATGCCTATGTCTAAAACCTGCATATTTTCCACAATGATAAAAGACAAGATTGCTACTTCGTCTAAATGCAACAGAATTGTAATAATCCCAAGAAATAACATCTGTTTTGATTTCAACGATAAAATAAAACATCACATAGACTTAAACACCAACCCTCCATTCTTATTAATTCAACTCATATTCAGCTCCGGAGAGTAATGGGTGATTCTTTTTCAATACACCCAGATATCAATTTTACTTCCACCTAGTTTACCCTGGACTTCGTTTTACAGACCAACAAGGCGTCTGGAACAAAGAGCAGCATAATCATCTGTGGAACGTATGTTATGTGCTTTCCATGTATGTTTGTGATTGTCCCTTCCTCTGTTTCATCCTATCATCACTCTTTCTCAACTTCGCAATTAGCCAAAAGTGGCAGAAAGGCGAAGTAAAATAAACCAAATCATTCATTCGATCATTCAACTTTAACATTTTGTTAAATATATAGGCACTATAATATGTGAATTTATCTTGACCAGGTCTTTCCAATTACAGTTGCAGAAAATAATTTGCGACTTTGTATTCTAAGTATAAGAGTTACGAACAAATACATGCCTATCTCTATGAAGGAAAATATGTGCCATTATGTGCGTCATTGTTACCGTAACCATGAAATATGTGAAGTCTGAACTTCCGTATTGTAAGAAATATGTGAGAAAAAAAGAAAAAAACAAGCAGACATATAGGAAGAACCGATGTACCCTGACAATGGGTAGTCTCCGTTCGCCAATAAGTCAATGATTCACGAAAACACAAGTAACGGTGATAATGTTCACCTACTTTTACCATCCTATCACTTCATTCACTCAATTCATTCACTACCGTCATTATAACATATATTTTCTAGCAAGCCCATGAATATTCAATCTTGGTATCTTTTTTTCAGATCGAAGATAGTCACAGCAACATTTGTGTTCCAGCTAATATTTAAATTGTAAATTGGTTTTCTTTTAACCATTTTTTACATATCCGTGCTTTAGGCCACCATGAGGGAACGCACGTCGCTTCTCTGGAAAGTGGAGAGAGAGAGAGAGAGAGAGAGAGAGAGAGAGAGAGAGAGAGAGAGAGAAGAGAGAAAGTGGCGAAGGAAACCCTCAACAGTTTAGCCCCTTTTTCCAGGGTGTAGGGAGGTATGCTTCAAGAGCAAGGAGGACTTTAATTGAAAATGCCACGTTTTCAGGAAACTCCAAAAAAATTGTGGACGCGAAGGAGAAAGTCGAATGGAAAGAACTCTTCGAGAGGGTTCAGAGTGGAGTAACATAGCTCAAATGTTTCACACAGTGACTGCCTCCTAATTGTCTTCCGGAACGAGGAAAATTCGTTTTAACGATTTCCATTTGTCTCTTGTCGTGGCGCTGCTAACTCTTGCCTTCCCTGAGTAGAAGCTGGAATTATTGTTTCTCGGTCTTTTCGTTTGAAGTGCCTTCTCCTAAGAGACATATTTGTTCAAGCCATTACATGTTAGCTTTCATTATCACGCTTTGCAGGTTTAACCTGATAGATGGGAACGACTAAAACAAGGCCAGATTTGTGTAGGAAAGAATAATATAATCTCACACACGCGCACACTTACATAAGGTTAAGGCATGCATTCGTCATTATGTTTGTCCCACCATCTTCATCGTTGCGATTAATCCAGTAGATAATAAGCAGCGAATAATAATCGAAATACAGAATATACAAATATGTATCTTAATACATTTTGCGATAATATGTACAAATGATTATATGGCGGATTTTCAAGTTTGGCCACTTAGCTTCTGTAAACATACATGCATGTTATGAGTAGTGTAATTTTCACAATGTAAAATATCGTATTATAAATGAAAGACTATAATAGTGTATACGTGTTTACGAAGGAGCAAACTGGTAGAAACACTGCGGTCATAAGTCCTCTTTGGTCCAGATTTCCTAAAAGTTATTGGTTATTATCGTTGAAAAACGAATGTACAGAATTGATGAGGGAAGAACTACTAATAAATGTTTATGTCAAGATCCAATTAGGACTTAGTGTTTTATCTTAACAACAGAACTATGAGTTCTCGTGAAAACTTTCGAATTCATTGTGTATTAAACAAAATATATGTAAACATTGCGACAATAATAACCGCCATTTTTAGGAACACCACACAAATTGGTTGATTTCATTTATTTTACTTCGGTTTTCTGGCAATTTTGCAGGACACTCACAAAGAACATACATGCCCGGGGGGACTCCAATCCTGTATCCCCAGAGAGTTAGATAGTTACATAGTTAGTTATAAGCAGGGAACGGATTCATATGTAAATACATATTTACGTGTGAAGATGAAATCAGTTATATTTTGTATTATATTTTCACATCATTCATGTAGACTCGAATAATTAAGTTTTTTTTCCATATTGTTTCATATACCTACAAGGTTTTGGCTCATATATTACATATTTTAGTTATTTTTACATATTATTTCCATATTTCAGAATATTCATTCAGAACATAGTCTCCATATTTGCACAATAACTGCATGTCCCCGTGTGACCGAAAGAGTTCTGTAAATTTCCTTAGAATAACTGACAAATTTGAAATGCACTCTCATTACTTCTTGCAACATTGAACGCGGATTTAGTCAATCTAAATCCATCTTAAGAGACAACATAAGGAAAGTTACGTTCGAACACTTAAAACAAAATTGTGTTTTTCATTGTTTTGGAAACAGAAAATGAAAACGCATTTTCTGTTGCTTTACAATTAATGTCAATGTAAGCGTACTGTATGTTATGTAGCTCGGGCAGTGTCTTATGTTATTAAAGTTCCGCTGGGCACGAACCGGCGCGGGGGTCGCCTTTATGGAAGTGACCGTGTGTTGCCGCGTTTACCTGCGAAGGAACTCACGGTCAAACAGCCAATTTGGCCCACCACCTTTTGAAAGAGCCGACAACTTTAAAATTCCCCCTCCATCAAGCAGCTAGTAGGGAAATAGGATTATGTCAAAATGAACGTTCTGCGCTGTGACTGCACACCGGTTAATATGGCCGTGTCACTGTAAAAAGGTAAT
>NW_028143916.1:0-17000 GCF_977018435.1 Lepisma saccharinum
AAAATTCTTAAAAAATTCGTCCAAAATCTTGACGTCTCCAATCTCTTGTTTTGTACGTTTTTTCCACGTGTCTTGACATCCAATGTATCCCTGCAAAGTTTGGTGAAGATCTGAATATGTAGTTTTTAACCTTATCTGGAACCTCCCATCTGAAAATTTGAAAATTCTTAAAAAATCCGTCCAAAATCTTGATGTCTCCAATCTCTTGTTTTGTACGTTTTTCCCACGTGTCTTGACATCCAATGTATCCCTGCAAAGTTTGGTGAAGATCTGAGTATGTAGTTTTTGACCTTATCTGGAACCTCCTATCTGAAAATTTGAAAATTCTTCAAAAATTCGTCCAAAATCTTGATGTCTCCAATCTCTTGTCTTGTACGTTTTTTCCACGTGTCTTGACATCCAATGTATCCCTGCAAAGTTTGGTGAAGATCTGAGTATGTAGTTTTTGACCTTATCTGGAACCTCCCATCTGAAAATTTGAAAATTCCTAAAAAATCCGTCCAAAATCTTGATGACCCCAATCTCTTGTTTTGTACGTTTTTTCCACGTGTCTTGACATCCAATGTATCCCTGCAAAGTTTGGTGAAGATCTGAGTATGTCGTTTTTGACCTTATCTGGAACCTCCCATCTGAAAATTTGAAAATTCCTAAAAAATCCGTCCAAAATCTTGATGACCCCAAACTCTTGTTTTGTACGTTTTTTCCACGTGTCTTGACATCCAATGTATCCCTGCAAAGTTTGGTGAAGATCTGAGTATGTAGTTTTTGACCTTATCTGGAACCTCCTATCTGAAAATTTGAAAATTCTTAAAAAATTCGTCCGAAATCTTGATGTCTCCAATCTCTTGTTTTGTACGTTTTTCCCACGTGTCTAGACATCCAATGTATCCCTGCAGAGTTTGGTGAAGATTTGAGTATGTCGTTTTTGACCTTATCTGGAACATCCTTTCTGAAAATTTGAAAATTATTAAAAAATTCGTCCAAAATCTTGACGTCTCCAATCTCTTGTTTTGTACGTTTTTTCCACGTGTCTTGACATCCAATGTATCCCTGCAAAGTTTGGTGAAGATCTGAGTATGTAGTTTTTGACCTTATCTGGAACCTCCCATCTGAAAATTTGAAAATTCCTAAAAAATTCGTCCAAAATCTTGATGACCCCAATCTCTTGTTTTGTACGTTTTTTCCACGTGTGTTGACATCCAATGTATCCCTGCAAAGTTTGGTGAAGATCTGAGTATGTAGTTTTTGACCTTATCTGGAACCTCCTATCTGAAAATTTGAAAATTCTTAAAAAATTCGTCCAAAATCTTGATGTCTCCAATCTCTTGTTTTGTACGTTTTTCCCACGTGTCTTGACATCCAATGTATCCCTGCAAAGTTTGGTGAAGATCTGAGTATGTAGTTTTTGACCTTATCTGGAACCTCATTTCTGAAAATTTGAAAATTCCTCAAAAATTCGTCCAAAATCTTGATGTCTCCAATCTCTTGTTTTGTACGTTTTTTCCACGTGTCTTGACATCCAATGTATCCCTGCAAAGTTTGGTGAAGATCTGAGTATGTAGTTTTTGACCTTATCTGGAACCTCCTATCTGAAAATTTGAAAATTCTTAAAAAGTTCGTCCAAAATCTTGATGTCTCCAATCTCTTGTTTTGTACGTTTTTTCCACGTGTCTTGACATCCAATGGATCCCTGCAAAGTTTGGTGAAGATCTGAGTATGTCGTTTTTGACCTTATCTGGAACATCCTTTCTGAAAATTTGAAAATTCTTAAAAAATTCGTCCAAAATCTTGACGTCTCCAATCTCTTGTTTTGTACGTTTTTTCCACGTGTCTTGACATCCAATGTATCCCTGCAAAGTTTGGTGAAGATCTGAGTATGTAGTTTTTGACCTTATCTGGAACCTCCCATCTGAAAATTTGAAAATTCTTAAAAAATCCGACCAAAATCTTGATGTCTCCAATCTCTTGTTTTGTACGTTTTTCCCACGTGTCTTGACATCCAATGTATCCCTGCAAAGTTTGGTGAAGATCTGAGTATGTAGTTTTTGACCTTATCTGGAACCTCCTATCTGAAAATTTGAAAATTCTTCAAAAATTCGTCCAAAATCTTGATGTCTCCAATCTCTTGTTTTGTACGTTTTTTCCACGTGTCTTGACATCCAATGTATCCCTGCAAAGTTTGGTGAATATCTGAGTATGTAGTTTTTGACCTTATCTGGAACCTCCTATCTGAAAATTTGAAAATTCTTAAAAAATTCGTCCAAAATCTTGATGTCTCCAATCTCTTGTTTTGTACGTTTTTCCACGTGTCTTGACATCCAATGTATCCTTGCAATGTTTGGTGAAGATCTGAGTATGTAGTTTTTGACCTTATATGGAACCTCCTATCTGAAAATTTGAAAATTCTTAAAAAATTTGACCAAAATCTTGATGTCCCCAATCCTATGTTTTGTATGTTTTTTACGTGTCTTGACATCCAATGTATCCCTGCAAAGTTTGGTGAAGATCTGAGTATGTCGTTTTTGACCTTATCTGGAACATCCTTTCTGAAAATTTGAAAATTCTTAAAAAATTCGTCCAAAACCTTGATGTCTCCAATCTCTTGTTTTGTACGTTTTTTCCACGTGTCTTGACATCCAATGTATCCCTGCAAATTTTGGTGAAGATCTGAGTATGTAGTTTTTGACCTTATCTGGAACCTCCCATCTGAAAATTTGAAAATTCTTAAAAAATTCGTCCAAAATCTTGATGTCTCCAATCTCTTGTTTTGTACGTTTTTTCCACGTGTCTTGACATCCAATGTATCCCTGCAATCTTTGGTGAAGATCTGAGTATGTAGTTTTTGACCTTATATGGAACCTCCTATCTGAAAATTTGAAAATTCTTAAAAAATTTGACCAAAATCTTGATGTCCCCAATCCTATGTTTTGTATGTTTTTCCCACGTGTCTTGACATCCAATGTATCCCTGCAAAGTTTGGTGAAGATCTGAGTATGTAGTTTTTGACCTTATCTGGAACCTCCTATCTGAAAATTTGAAAATTCTTAAAAAATTCGTCCAAAATCTTGATGTCTCCAATCTCTTGTTTTGTACGTTTTTCCACGTGTCTTGACATCCAATGTATCCCTGCAATGTTTGTTGAAGATCTGAGTATGTAGTTTTTGACCTTATATGGAACCTCCTATCTGAAAATTTGAAAATTCCTCAAAAATTCGACCAAAATCTTGATGTCCCCAATCCTAAGTTTTGTAAATTTTTTCCACATGTCTTGACATCCAATGTATCCCTGCAAAGTTTGGTGAAGATCTCAGTATGTAGTTTTTGACCTTATCTGGAATCTCCTATCTGAAAATTTGAAAATTTTGAAAAAATTCGTCCAAAATCTTGATGTCTCCAATCTCTTGTTTTGTACGTTTTTTCCACGTGTCTCCACATCCAATGTATCTATGCAAAGTTTGATGAAGATCTGAGTATGTCGTTTTTGACCTTATCTGGAACCTCCCATCTGAAAATTTGAAAATTCTTAAAAAATTCGTCCAAAATCTTGATGTCTCCAATCTCTTGTTTTGTACGTTTTTTCCACGTGTCTTGACATCCAATGTATCCCTGCAATGTTTGGTGAAGATCTGAGTATGTAGTTTTTGACCTTATATGGAACCTCCTATCTGAAAATTTGAAAATTCTTAAAAAATTTGACCAAAATCTTGATGTCCCCAATCCTATGTTTTGTATGTTTTTTCCACGTGTCTTGACATCCAATGTATCCCTGCAATGTTTGGTGAAGATCTGAGTATGTAGTTTTTGACCTTATATGGAACCTCCTATCTGAAAATTTGAAAATTCTTAAAAAATTTGACTAAAATCTTGATGTCCCCAATCCTATGTTTTGTATGTTTTTTCCACGTGTCTTGACATCCAATGTATCCCTGCAGAGTTTGGTGAAGATCTGAGTATGTCGTTTTTGACCTTATCACGAACATCCTTTCTGAAAATTTGAAAATTCTTAAAAAATTCGTCCAAAATCTTGATGTCTTCAATCTCTTGTTTTGTACGTTTTTTCCAAGTGTCTTGACATCCAATGTATCCCTGCAAAGTTTGGTGAAGATCTGAGTATGTAGTTTTTGACCTTATCTGGAACCTCCTATCTGAAAATTTGAAAATTCTTAAAAAATTTGACCAAAATCTTGATGTCCCCAATCCTATGTTTTATATGTTTTTTCCACATGTCTTGACATCCAATGTATCCCTGCAGTTTGGTGAAGATCTGAGTATGTCGTTTTTGACTTTATCTGGAACCTCCTATCTGAAAATTTGAAAATTGTTAAAAAATTCGTCCAAAATCTTGATGTCTCCAATCTCTTGTTTTGTACGTTTTTTCCTCGTGTCTTGACATCTAATGTATCCCTGCAATCTTTGGTGAAGATCTGAGTATGTAGTTTTTGACCTTATCTGGAACCTCCTATCTGAAAATTTGAAAATTGTTAAAAAATTCTTCCAAAATCTTGATGTCTCCAATCTCTTGTTTTGTACGTTTTTTCCACGTGTCTTGACATCCAATGTATCCCTGTAAAGTTTGGTGAAGATCTGAGTATGTCGTTTTTGACCTTATCTGGAACAACCTTTCTGAAAATTTGAAAATTCTTAAAAAATTCGTCCAAAATCTTGATGTCTCCAATCTCTTGTTTTGTACGATTTTTCCACGTGTCTTGACATCCAATGTATCCCTGCAATGTTTGGTGAAGATCTGAGTATGTAGTTTTTGACCTTATCTGGAACCTCATTTCTGAAAATTTGAAAATTCCTAAAAAATTCGTCCAAAATCTTGATGTCTCCAATCTCTTGTTTTGTACGTTTTTTCCACGTGTCTTGACATCCAATGTATCCCTGCAAAGTTTGGTGAAGATCTGAGTGTGTAGTTTTTGACCTTATCTGGAACCTCCTATCTAAAAATTTGAAAATTCTTAAAAAATTCGTCCAAAATCTTGATGTCTCCAATCTCTTGTTTTGTACGTTTTTTCCACGTGTCTTGACATCCAATGTATCCCTGCAAAGTTTGGTGAAGATCTGAGGATGTCGTTTTTGACCTTATCTGGAACATCCTTTCTGAAAATTTGAAAATTCTTCAAAAATTCGTCCAAAATCTTGACGTCTCCAATCTCTTGTTTTGTACGTTTTTTCCACGTGTCTTGACATCCAATGTATCCCTGCAAAGTTTGGTGAAGATCTGAGTATGTCGTTTTTGATCTTATCCGGAACCTCCCATCTGAAAATTTGAAAATTCCTAAAAAATCCGTCCAAAATCTTGATGACCCCAAACTCTTGTTTTGTACGTTTTTTCCACGTGTCTTGACATCCAATGTATCCCTGCAAAGTTTGGTGAAGATCTGAGTATGTAGTTTTTGACCTTATCTGGAACCTCCTATCTGAAAATTTGAAAATTCTTAAAAAATTCGTCCGAAATCTTGATGTCTCCAATCTCTTGTTTTGTACGTTTTTCCCACGTGTCTTGACATCCAATGTATCCCTGCAGAGTTTGGTGAAGATTTGAGTATGTCGTTTTTGACCTTATCTGGAACATCCTTTCTGAAAATTTGAAAATTCTTAAAAAATTCGTCCAAAATCTTGACGTCTCCAATCTCTTGTTTTGTACGTTTTTTTCACGTGTCTTGACATCCAATGTATCCCTGCAAAGTTTCGTGAAGATCTGAGTATGTAGTTTTTGACCTTATCTGGAACCTCCCATCTGAAAATTTGAAAATTCCTAAAAAATTCGTCCAAAATCTTGATGACCCCAATCTCTTGTTTTGTACGTTTTTTCCACGTGTCTTGACATCCAATGTATCCCTGCAAAGTTTGGTGAAGATCTGAGTATGTAGTTTTTGACCTTATCTGGAACCTCCTATCTGAAAATTTGAAAATTCTTCAAAAATTCGTCCAAAATCTTGATGTCTCCAATCTCTTGTTTTGTACGTTTTTTCCACGTGTCTTGACATCCAATGTATCCCTGCAAAGTTTGGTGAATATCTGAGTATGTAGTTTTTGACCTTATCTGGAACCTCCTATCTGAAAATTTGAAAATTCTTAAAAAATTCGTCCAAAATCTTGATGTCTCCAATCTCTTGTTTTGTACGTTTTTCCACGTGTCTTGACATCCAATGTATCCTTGCAATGTTTGGTGAAGATCTGAGTATGTAGTTTTTGACCTTATATGGAACCTCCTATCTGAAAATTTGAAAATTCTTAAAAAATTTGACCAAAATCTTGATGTCCCCAATCCTATGTTTTGTATGTTTTTTACGTGTCTTGACATCCAATGTATCCCTGCAAAGTTTGGTGAAGATCTGAGTATGTCGTTTTTGACCTTATCTGGAACCTCCCATCTGAAAATTTGAAAATTCTTAAAAAATTCGTCCAAAATCTTGATGTCTCCAATCTCTTGTTTTGTACGTTTTTTCCACGTGTCTTGACATCCAATGTATCCCTGCAATCTTTGGTGAAGATCTGAGTATGTAGTTTTTGACCTTATATGGAACCTCCTATCTGAAAATTTGAAAATTCTTAAAAAATTTGACCAAAATCTTGATGTCCCCAATCCTATGTTTTGTATGTTTTTCCCACGTGTCTTGACATCCAATGTATCCCTGCAAAGTTTGGTGAAGATCTGAGTATGTAGTTTTTGACCTTATCTGGAACCTCCTATCTGAAAATTTGAAAATTCTTAAAAAATTCGTCCAAAATCTTGATGTCTCCAATCTCTTGTTTTGTACGTTTTTCCACGTGTCTTGACATCCAATGTATCCCTGCAATGTTTGTTGAAGATCTGAGTATGTAGTTTTTGACCTTATATGGAACCTCCTATCTGAAAATTTGAAAATTCCTCAAAAATTCGACCAAAATCTTGATGTCCCCAATCCTAAGTTTTGTAAATTTTTTCCACATGTCTTGACATCCAATGTATCCCTGCAAAGTTTGGTGAAGATCTCAGTATGTAGTTTTTGACCTTATCTGGAATCTCCTATCTGAAAATTTGAAAATTTTGAAAAAATTCGTCCAAAATCTTGATGTCTCCAATCTCTTGTTTTGTACGTTTTTTCCACGTGTCTCCACATCCAATGTATCTATGCAAAGTTTGATGAAGATCTGAGTATGTCGTTTTTGACCTTATCTGGAACCTCCCATCTGAAAATTTGAAAATTCTTAAAAAATTCGTCCAAAATCTTGATGTCTCCAATCTCTTGTTTTGTACGTTTTTTCCACGTGTCTTGACATCCAATGTATCCCTGCAATGTTTGGTGAAGATCTGAGTATGTAGTTTTTGACCTTATATGGAACCTCCTATCTGAAAATTTGAAAATTCTTAAAAAATTTGACCAAAATCTTGATGTCCCCAATCCTATGTTTTGTATGTTTTTTCCACGTGTCTTGACATCCAATGTATCCCTGCAATGTTTGGTGAAGATCTGAGTATGTAGTTTTTGACCTTATATGGAACCTCCTATCTGAAAATTTGAAAATTCTTAAAAAATTTGACTAAAATCTTGATGTCCCCAATCCTATGTTTTGTATGTTTTTTCCACGTGTCTTGACATCCAATGTATCCCTGCAGAGTTTGGTGAAGATCTGAGTATGTCGTTTTTGACCTTATCACGAACATCCTTTCTGAAAATTTGAAAATTCTTAAAAAATTCGTCCAAAATCTTGATGTCTTCAATCTCTTGTTTTGTACGTTTTTTCCAAGTGTCTTGACATCCAATGTATCCCTGCAAAGTTTGGTGAAGATCTGAGTATGTAGTTTTTGACCTTATCTGGAACCTCCTATCTGAAAATTTGAAAATTCTTAAAAAATTTGACCAAAATCTTGATGTCCCCAATCCTATGTTTTATATGTTTTTTCCACATGTCTTGACATCCAATGTATCCCTGCAGTTTGGTGAAGATCTGAGTATGTCGTTTTTGACTTTATCTGGAACCTCCTATCTGAAAATTTGAAAATTGTTAAAAAATTCGTCCAAAATCTTGATGTCTCCAATCTCTTGTTTTGTACGTTTTTTCCTCGTGTCTTGACATCTAATGTATCCCTGCAATCTTTGGTGAAGATCTGAGTATGTAGTTTTTGACCTTATCTGGAACCTCCTATCTGAAAATTTGAAAATTGTTAAAAAATTCTTCCAAAATCTTGATGTCTCCAATCTCTTGTTTTGTACGTTTTTTCCACGTGTCTTGACATCCAATGTATCCCTGTAAAGTTTGGTGAAGATCTGAGTATGTCGTTTTTGACCTTATCTGGAACAACCTTTCTGAAAATTTGAAAATTCTTAAAAAATTCGTCCAAAATCTTGATGTCTCCAATCTCTTGTTTTGTACGATTTTTCCACGTGTCTTGACATCCAATGTATCCCTGCAATGTTTGGTGAAGATCTGAGTATGTAGTTTTTGACCTTATCTGGAACCTCATTTCTGAAAATTTGAAAATTCCTAAAAAATTCGTCCAAAATCTTGATGTCTCCAATCTCTTGTTTTGTACGTTTTTTCCACGTGTCTTGACATCCAATGTATCCCTGCAAAGTTTGGTGAAGATCTGAGTGTGTAGTTTTTGACCTTATCTGGAACCTCCTATCTAAAAATTTGAAAATTCTTAAAAAATTCGTCCAAAATCTTGATGTCTCCAATCTCTTGTTTTGTACGTTTTTTCCACGTGTCTTGACATCCAATGTATCCCTGCAAAGTTTGGTGAAGATCTGAGGATGTCGTTTTTGACCTTATCTGGAACATCCTTTCTGAAAATTTGAAAATTCTTCAAAAATTCGTCCAAAATCTTGACGTCTCCAATCTCTTGTTTTGTACGTTTTTTCCACGTGTCTTGACATCCAATGTATCCCTGCAAAGTTTGGTGAAGATCTGAGTATGTCGTTTTTGATCTTATCCGGAACCTCCCATCTGAAAATTTGAAAATTCCTAAAAAATCCGTCCAAAATCTTGATGACCCCAAACTCTTGTTTTGTACGTTTTTTCCACGTGTCTTGACATCCAATGTATCCCTGCAAAGTTTGGTGAAGATCTGAGTATGTAGTTTTTGACCTTATCTGGAACCTCCTATCTGAAAATTTGAAAATTCTTAAAAAATTCGTCCGAAATCTTGATGTCTCCAATCTCTTGTTTTGTACGTTTTTCCCACGTGTCTTGACATCCAATGTATCCCTGCAGAGTTTGGTGAAGATTTGAGTATGTCGTTTTTGACCTTATCTGGAACATCCTTTCTGAAAATTTGAAAATTCTTAAAAAATTCGTCCAAAATCTTGACGTCTCCAATCTCTTGTTTTGTACGTTTTTTTCACGTGTCTTGACATCCAATGTATCCCTGCAAAGTTTCGTGAAGATCTGAGTATGTAGTTTTTGACCTTATCTGGAACCTCCCATCTGAAAATTTGAAAATTCCTAAAAAATTCGTCCAAAATCTTGATGACCCCAATCTCTTGTTTTGTACGTTTTTTCCACGTGTCTTGACATCCAATGTATCCCTGCAAAGTTTGGTGAAGATCTGAGTATGTAGTTTTTGACCTTATCTGGAACCTCCTATCTGAAAATTTGAAAATTCTTCAAAAATTCGTCCAAAATCTTGATGTCTCCAATCTCTTGTTTTGTACGTTTTTTCCACGTGTCTTGACATCCAATGTATCCCTGCAAAGTTTGGTGAATATCTGAGTATGTAGTTTTTGACCTTATCTGGAACCTCCTATCTGAAAATTTGAAAATTCTTAAAAAATTCGTCCAAAATCTTGATGTCTCCAATCTCTTGTTTTGTACGTTTTTCCACGTGTCTTGACATCCAATGTATCCTTGCAATGTTTGGTGAAGATCTGAGTATGTAGTTTTTGACCTTATATGGAACCTCCTATCTGAAAATTTGAAAATTCTTAAAAAATTTGACCAAAATCTTGATGTCCCCAATCCTATGTTTTGTATGTTTTTTACGTGTCTTGACATCCAATGTATCCCTGCAAAGTTTGGTGAAGATCTGAGTATGTCGTTTTTGACCTTATCTGGAACATCCTTTCTGAAAATTTGAAAATTCTTAAAAAATTCGTCCAAAACCTTGATGTCTCCAATCTCTTGTTTTGTACGTTTTTTCCACGTGTCTTGACATCCAATGTATCCCTGCAAATTTTGGTGAAGATCTGAGTATGTAGTTTTTGACCTTATCTGGAACCTCCCATCTGAAAATTTGAAAATTCTTAAAAAATTCGTCCAAAATCTTGATGTCTCCAATCTCTTGTTTTGTACGTTTTTTCCACGTGTCTTGACATCCAATGTATCCCTGCAATCTTTGGTGAAGATCTGAGTATGTAGTTTTTGACCTTATATGGAACCTCCTATCTGAAAATTTGAAAATTCTTAAAAAATTTGACCAAAATCTTGATGTCCCCAATCCTATGTTTTGTATGTTTTTCCCACGTGTCTTGACATCCAATGTATCCCTGCAAAGTTTGGTGAAGATCTGAGTATGTAGTTTTTGACCTTATCTGGAACCTCCTATCTGAAAATTTGAAAATTCTTAAAAAATTCGTCCAAAATCTTGATGTCTCCAATCTCTTGTTTTGTACGTTTTTCCACGTGTCTTGACATCCAATGTATCCCTGCAATGTTTGTTGAAGATCTGAGTATGTAGTTTTTGACCTTATATGGAACCTCCTATCTGAAAATTTGAAAATTCCTCAAAAATTCGACCAAAATCTTGATGTCCCCAATCCTATGTTTTGTAAATTTTTTCCACATGTCTTGACATCCAATGTATCCCTGCAAAGTTTGGTGAAGATCTCAGTATGTAGTTTTTGACCTTATCTGGAATCTCCTATCTGAAAATTTGAAAATTTTGAAAAAATTCGTCCAAAATCTTGATGTCTCCAATCTCTTGTTTTGTACGTTTTTTCCACGTGTCTCCACATCCAATGTATCTATGCAAAGTTTGATGAAGATCTGAGTATGTCGTTTTTGACCTTATCTGGAACCTCCCATCTGAAAATTTGAAAATTCTTAAAAAATTCGTCCAAAATCTTGATGTCTCCAATCTCTTGTTTTGTACGTTTTTTCCACGTGTCTTGACATCCAATGTATCCCTGCAATGTTTGGTGAAGATCTGAGTATGTAGTTTTTGACCTTATATGGAACCTCCTATCTGAAAATTTGAAAATTCTTAAAAAATTTGACCAAAATCTTGATGTCCCCAATCCTATGTTTTGTATGTTTTTTCCACGTGTCTTGACATCCAATGTATCCCTGCAATGTTTGGTGAAGATCTGAGTATGTAGTTTTTGACCTTATATGGAACCTCCTATCTGAAAATTTGAAAATTCTTAAAAAATTTGACTAAAATCTTGATGTCCCCAATCCTATGTTTTGTATGTTTTTTCCACGTGTCTTGACATCCAATGTATCCCTGCAGAGTTTGGTGAAGATCTGAGTATGTCGTTTTTGACCTTATCACGAACATCCTTTCTGAAAATTTGAAAATTCTTAAAAAATTCGTCCAAAATCTTGATGTCTTCAATCTCTTGTTTTGTACGTTTTTTCCAAGTGTCTTGACATCCAATGTATCCCTGCAAAGTTTGGTGAAGATCTGAGTATGTAGTTTTTGACCTTATCTGGAACCTCCTATCTGAAAATTTGAAAATTCTTAAAAAATTTGACCAAAATCTTGATGTCCCCAATCCTATGTTTTATATGTTTTTTCCACATGTCTTGACATCCAATGTATCCCTGCAGTTTGGTGAAGATCTGAGTATGTCGTTTTTGACCTTATCTGGAACCTCCTATCTGAAAATTTGAAAATTGTTAAAAAATTCGTCCAAAATCTTGATGTCTCCAATCTCTTGTTTTGTACGTTTTTTCCTCGTGTCTTGACATCTAATGTATCCCTGCAATCTTTGGTGAAGATCTGAGTATGTAGTTTTTGACCTTATCTGGAACCTCCTATCTGAAAATTTGAAAATTGTTAAAAAATTCTTCCAAAATCTTGATGTCTTTAATCTCTTGTTTTGTACGTTTTTTCCACGTGTCTTGACATCCAATGTATCCCTGTAAAGTTTGGTGAAGATCTGAGTATGTCGTTTTTGACCTTATCTGGAACAACCTTTCTGAAAATTTGAAAATTCTTAAAAAATTCGTCCAAAATCTTGATGTCTCCAATCTCTTGTTTTGTACGATTTTTCCACGTGTCTTGACATCCAATGTATCCCTGCAATGTTTGGTGAAGATCTGAGTATGTAGTTTTTGACCTTATCTGGAACCTCATTTCTGAAAATTTGAAAATTCCTAAAAAATTCGTCCAAAATCTTGATGTCTCCAATCTCTTGTTTTGTACGTTTTTTCCACGTGTCTTGACATCCAATGTATCCCTGCAAAGTTTGGTGAAGATCTGAGTGTGTAGTTTTTGACCTTATCTGGAACCTCCTATCTAAAAATTTGAAAATTCTTAAAAAATTCGTCCAAAATCTTGATGTCTCCAATCTCTTGTTTTGTACGTTTTTTCCACGTGTCTTGACATCCAATGTATCCCTGCAAAGTTTGGTGAAGATCTGAGGATGTCGTTTTTGACCTTATCTGGAACATCCTTTCTGAAAATTTGAAAATTCTTCAAAAATTCGTCCAAAATCTTGACGTCTCCAATCTCTTGTTTTGTACGTTTTTTCCACGTGTCTTGACATCCAATGTATCCCTGCAAAGTTTGGTGAAGATCTGAGTATGTCGTTTTTGATCTTATCCGGAACCTCCCATCTGAAAATTTGAAAATTCCTAAAAAATCCGTCCAAAATCTTAATGACCCCAAACTCTTGTTTTGTACGTTTTTTCCACGTGTCTTGACATCCAATGTATCCCTGCAAAGTTTGGTGAAGATCTGAGTATGTAGTTTTTGACCTTATCTGGAACCTCCTATCTGAAAATTTGAAAATTCTTAAAAAATTCGTCCGAAATCTTGATGTCTCCAATCTCTTGTTTTGTACGTTTTTCGCACGTGTCTTGACATCCAATGTATCCCTGCAGAGTTTGGTGAAGATTTGAGTATGTCGTTTTTGACCTTATCTGGAACATCCTTTCTGAAAATTTGAAAATTCTTTAAAAATTCGTCCAAAATCTTGACGTCTCCAATCTCTTGTTTTGTACGTTTTTTTCACGTGTCTTGACATCCAATGTATCCCTGCAAAGTTTGGTGAAGATCTGAGTATGTAGTTTTTGACCTTATCTGGAACCTCCCATCTGAAAATTTGAAAATTCCTAAAAAATTCGTCCAAAATCTTGATGACCCCAATCTCTTGTTTTGTACGTTTTTTCCACGTGTCTTGACATCCAATGTATCCCTGCAAAGTTTGGTGAAGATCTGAGTATGTAGTTTTTGACCTTATCTGGAACCTCCTATCTGAAAATTTGAAAATTCTTAAAAAATTCGTCCAAAATCTTGATGTCTCCAATCTCTTGTTTTGTACGTTTTTCCCACGTGTCTTGACATCCAATGTATCATTGCAAAGTTTGGTGAAGATCTGAGTATGTAGTTTTTGACCTTATCTGGAACCTACTATCTGAAAATTTGAAAATTGTAAAAAATTCGTCCAAAATCTTGATGTCTCCAATCTCTTGTTTTGTACGTTTTTCCCACGTGTCTTGACATCCAATGTATCCCTGCAAAGTTTGGTGAAGATCTGAGTATGTAGTTTTTGACCTTATCTGGAACCTCATTTCTGAAAATTTGAAAATTCCTCAAAAATTCGTCCAAAATCTTGATGTCTCCAATCTCTTGTTTTGTACGTTTTTTCCACGTGTCTTGACATCCAATGTATCCCTGCAAAGTTTGGTGAAGATCTGAGTATGTAGTTTTTGACCTTATCTGGAACCTCCTATCTGAAAATTTGAAAATTCTTAAAAAATTCGTCCAAAATCTTGATGTCTCCAATCTCTTGTTTTGTACGTTTTTTCCACGTGTCTTGACATCCAATGGATCCCTGCAAAGTTTGGTGAAGATCTGAGTATGTCGTTTGTGACCTTATCTGGAACATCCTTTCTGAAAATTTGAAAATTCTTAAAAAATTCGTCCAAAATCTTGACGTCTCCAATCTCTTGTTTTGTACGTTTTTTCCACGTGTCTTGACATCCAATGTATCCCTGCAAAGTTTGGTGAAGATCTGAGTATGTAGTTTTTGACCTTATCTGGAACCTCCCATCTGAAAATTTGAAAATTCTTAAAAAATCCGTCCAAAATCTTGATGTCTCCAATCTCTTGTTTTGTACGTTTTTCCCACGTGTCTTGACATCCAATGTATCCCTGCAAAGTTTGGTGAAGATCTGAGTATGTAGTTTTTGACCTTATCTGGAACCTCCTATCTGAAAATTTGAACATTCTTCAAAAATTCGTCCAAAATCTTGATGTCTCCAATCTCTTGTTTTGTACGTTTTTTCCACGTGTCTTGACATCCAATGTATCCCTGCAAAGTTTGGTGAAGATCTGAGTATGTAGTTTTTGACCTTATCTGGAACCTCCCATCTGAAAATTTGAAAATTCCTAAAAAATCCGTCCAAAATCTTGATGACCCCAATCTCTTGTTTTGTACGTTTTTCCACGTGTCTTGACATCCAATGTATCCCTGCATAGTTTGGTGAAGATCTGAGTATGTAGTTTTTGACCTTATATGGAACCTCCTATCTGAAAATTTGAAAATTCTTAAAAAATTCTACCAAAATCTTGATGTCCCCAATTCTATGTTTTGTATGTTTTTTCCACGTGTCTTGACATCCAGTGTATCCATGCAAAGTTTGGTGAAGATCTGAGTATGTCGTTTTTGACCTTATCTGGAACCTCCCATCTGAAAATTTGAAAATTCTTAAAAAATTCGTCGAAAATCTTGATGTCCCCAATCCTATGTTTTGTATGTTTTTCACGTGTCTTGACATCCAATGTATCCCTGCAAAGTTTGGTGAAGATCTGAGTATGTAGTTTTTGACCTTATCTGGAACCTCCATTCTGAAAATTTGAAAATTCTTCAAAAATTCGTCCAAAATCTTGATGTCTCCAATCTCTTGTTTTGTACGTTTTTTCCACGTGTCTTGACATCCAATGTATCCCTGCATAGTTTGGTGAAGATCTGAGTATGTAGTTTTTGACATTATATGGAACCTCCTATCTGAAAATTTGAAATTTTTTAAAAAATTCGACCAAAATCTTGATGTCCCCAATTCTATGTTTTGTATGTTTTTTCCACGTGTCTTGACATCCAATGTATCCATGCAAAGTTTGGTGAAGATCTGAGTATGTCGTTTTTGACCTTATCTGGAACCTCCCATCTGAACATTTGAAAATTCTTAAAAAATTCGTCGAAAATCTTGATGTCTCCAATCTCTTGTATTGTACGTTTTTTCCACGTGTCTTGACATCCAATGTATCCCTGCAATCTTTGGTGAAGATCTGAGTATGTAGTTTTTGACCTTATCTGGAACCTCCTATCTGAAAATTTGAAAATTCTTAAAAAATTCGTCCAAAATCTTGATGTCTCCAATCTCTTGTTTTGTACGTTTTTTCCACGTGTCTTGACATCCAATGTATCCCTGCAAAGTTTGGTGAAGATCTGAGTATGTCGTTTTTGACCTTATCTGGAACATCCTTTCTGAAAATTTGAAAATTCTTAAAAAATTCGTCCAAAATCTTGACGTCTCCAATCTTTTGTTTTGTACGTTTTTTCCACGTGTCTTGACATCCAATGTATCCCTGCAAAGTTTGCTGAAGATCTGAGTATGTAGTTTTTGACCTTATCTGGAACCTCCCATCTGAAAATTTGAAAATTCTTAAAAAATTCGTCCAAAATCTTGATGTCTCCAATCTCTTGTTTTGTACGTTTTTTCCACGTGTCTTGACATCCAATGTATCCCTGCAATCTTTGGTGAAGATCTGAGTATGTAGTTTTTGACCTTATATGGAACCTCCTATCTGAAATTTTGAAAATTCTTAAAAAATTTGACCAAAATCTTGATGTCCCCAATCCTATGTTTTGTATGTTTTTCCCACGTGTCTTGACATCCAATGTATCCCTGCAAAGTTTGGTGAAGATCTGAGTATGTAGTTTTTGACCTTATCTGGAACCTCCTATCTGAAAATTTGAAAATTCTTAAAAAATTCGTCCAAAATCTTGATGTCTCCAATCTCTTGTTTTGTACGTTTTTCCACGTGTCTTGACATCCAATGTATCCCTGCAATGGAAGATCTGAGTATGTAGTTTTTGACCTATTCTGGAACCTCTCATCTGAAAATTTGAAAATTCCTAAAATATGCTTCCAAAATCTTGATGACACCAATCTCTTGTTTTGTACGTTTTTTCCACGTGTCTTGACATCCAATGTATCCCTGCAAAGTTTGGTGAAGATCTGAGTATGTAGTTTTTGACCTTATCTGGAACCTCCTTTCTGAAAATTTGAAAATTCTTCAAAAATTCGTCGAAAATCTTGATGTCTCCACTCTCTTGTTTTGTACGTTTTTTGCACGTATCTTGACATCCAATGTATCCCTGCAAAGTTTGGTGAAGATCAGAGTATGTAGTTTTTGACCTTATATGGAGCCTCCTTTCTGAAAATTTGAAAATTCTTAAAAAATTCATCCAAAATCTTGATGTCTCCAATCTCTTGTTTTGTACGTTTTTTCCACGTTTCTTGACATCCAATGTATCCCTGCAAAGTTTGGTGAAGATCTGAGTATGTAGTTTTTGACCTTATATGGAACCTCCTTTCTGAAAATTTGAAAATTCTTAAAAAATTCGTCCAAAATCTTGATGTCCCCAATCCTATGTTTTGTATGTTTTTTCCACGTGTCTTGACATCCAATGTATCCATGCAAAGTTTGGAGAAGATCTGATTATGTCGTTTTTGACCTTATCTGGAACCTCCCATCTGAAAATTTGAAAATTCTTAAAAAATTCGTCGAAAATCTTGATGTCTCCAATCTCTCGTTTTGTACGTTTTTTCCACGT
>NW_028143917.1:0-16948 GCF_977018435.1 Lepisma saccharinum
TATGTACCAACATCTTTGAGCCTCTGCAGAGCTGATTAAGGGAGCTCTTTATAAATCGTGCTTCATAATGTTTCCCTCTAGTTTCAAGTATGCAAGATTTTTACACACAAAGGAATCTAATGTGAATCCAACAACACCATTGTGTTGTGTTATGCAAGAAAAATCGCATTAATTAAATAATAATGGTTACATATTATCTACACTTTGATGAATTGTGTAAAAATTTGCATTTTGTTTTGTTTTGTTTTGTACTTGCTAAAACATTAAAACATGGGTCCCTTAGTCCACCACGGAAAGGGGAAAGACTTTCACTACAGACAATGTTTGCCTACTGGTGACGTTAACAATTTTGCAAAATATTGTGTGAATTGTATTATTTTATTGTTGAAATATATGTGTTTGACACCCGACAAACAAATAGGGATCCCTTAATTGATCAATGACTTCTTGGATGACATTGTCATCATTAATATTTCATATTAAGTTTCATAGAGATAAATTATATATCCTCTTTACATTATGAAAAATATGTTCCTTAATGACTATGCTACGAAACCAAACGATACAAGGAGCCTTCTTCGCCATAGCCCATCTCTGCGGCACGAGGTCTGTGGGCCGCATATCGCCACCACTTTTTGAGCAAAAGCGTACAAACCCCAAATATCAGTGTTTTTATGCTGATACTGATTTCTGCCAGTCACAGAATGGCGCCATGGCATTTTCTTTAACACATTTTTATTTCATATAGACCGTTTTGGCCCCATAGCTATGGCTCTGAACTTGGACTGTAAGAATAACAGAAATTGCGAGCGAAGCGAGCAAGAAAATTTTACGAAAATTTGAAACTACTTCCACCTTGAGTATCCATTTGTCCTGTTATTCTTAGATTCTGCTAGTCGTGTTTTTTTACTGAAATGTTTGCCCCGCCCCCCCAGAATGGACTTCCGTTCAAATGTTACCCCCTGCCCCCCTGTGGTTGCAGCACTGTTTGTGAGTGCCTCCATCAATTTCACGTCATCACTCATTGTCGCGATTAGTTAGAAGTGGCAGAAAAGCAACGCTAAGTAACAAAAATTAAATATCCATTTCCTCTCTCTACTACATGAATCACTATTACCAAATGGTAGACTTGGGAAACAAAAGATTAAGAGTTCAAACTTCATAGCAACACATCCAAGAAAAACATCCGAACAACTGTTCTAGTTATTGAAAGTTATGAAATCATTTCCCGAAGTCTGAATCAGGAAGGAATTTCTTCCCTAATCCTAGTACGACATTATTCGGAATCCCACACACCTCAATAAATCACAAAATCAATAAGTGTCTTTGTTATGTTGCTAGAGTAATAGAGGATATAATTGTAAAGATTAGTGAGAATTCCAGGTAGGAATGTGTTCTGTATTTTTCACAACAGGCTATCGGGGGGGGGGGGGGCAATTGCCTTCCCTACCCCCCTCTAGCTACGGGCCTGGGACAAGAGCCTTCAAGGAAGTTCAGTCGGAGAAAGAAAAACCTCATTCCATCTCAGTGTTTTATGGGTTTTAAACAGGGGTGTCTGGGACCCACCGAAAATCACTCTATTAGAAGAATTCCAGCTTCCGTGGCAGAAACGTTATCTGTTCCCTTCCCCTTTATTTTTCTTTTCTGTGGTTCAGACTAATTTACATTTAAATATGATGTCGTACTGCAGATTCAAAACAACTACTCATAATTTATTCATTTCGAATGTGTGACCAATTTATTCTGCGACCACATAGGTGTAACGCAACTAGGCTAATGAATGAAATGTGTAAGTCTTAATAGTCACTAATTTGCTGGAGAACATAGTGAGATAGTCTAATTAAGGTACCTTAAACCAATATGGCCCAAAGTAACGTATATGGCCTATTTGCTGTTCCAAAGTAGTTACATGGTTCATTCAACAAATGACGTTAGTATCGTATCACGCCGAAGGCGTGACTCGAACCCGGGACCCTGGGCGTCATAACTCGATAGTCTAATCACTTCATAAAGGGGTCCCACTGAAGCGCTGGAAAAGAGCTTCTTAAAAGCAAATTACACCAGCGACCTTCAGTGGATCTGAAAAATCCGCTGACATGAATTCTACCGGAAATCGTATAAAACAAATATAGTAAACGCAGCTTTATGCTAAAAGCACCGTTGGCGACAGACGCGGTCTCGTCAACGGTTTTAACGATCGGAAATTCGAATTCCACACAAATTATTCGAGAGACCATTTCTCAGCCCAGTTGTACTCAGAAATGTATCGTGTAAACAGTCGTTGCCTCCGAGTTATCTGATTTGCAATTGTTACGTAAAGAGCTACCGCGTAGTTGCGCTATCGAAAGAAGTTTTATTTCAGGACCGTGCCTGATTCAACGAGACCATCAAGCTAAAAGAAACTAGAGGTAAATGAACGTTTAAAGTGTTCTCCTTATTTCACAGGGGTGAACCCCCTTTGCTTATTTTACATGATAACGTTGTTTCTCCGGGGTGTTACCCCAAGCTATAAGTGTACCTCGCAGCCAATACCTCTAGCACCAGGCTCTCACATAGCCCGAAGTTCGATCCTCGAAAAGAACCGGTTGGTTTTTATACGGTATGTCATTTAGACTGTTGGTTGTAACTATAGCACAGTAGCCTGAAGACAAAGAAGCTAAATAGCTGAACCTCGTCAAGTTATTACTAGTACTTACTACATCTTCAAAGTGTTAGGTGTTTATGTCTCTAGTACATATTATGAATATGATAGCTTATAATTTGTACTTTACAACAATGTACTTAGTTTAGACTTTAATCTAAAGTATTGTTTATAATGAAGGAAAAAATAACACCATGTAAGGTGTAATCAGTATGGCCTACATAGGAATATATCGTGAAAGACATGCGCAAATGCGACATTTGTTTCTCTTATGTTCACGTAGTTTGTGTGTGGAACTCGCTAAGGTTGATAAAAGATCTTACGTTTGCCCAGACTGTGATGTGTAATCGATGGTCTTCTGGTAACAAATTGTGACATGTTACTCCCTTGTTTATTGGTTTGTAAATAATGTTATTTATTTATGCTAATCTCATGTGTCATTACGTAAATAAAATGTAAGTGTATCAATATACTTATCTACCTATAAAAAACAACATAGATGTACTTTCTTTGCAATTTCTGTTGCATATTTTGATGTGAAAGAACAAAATATACGACTGGGCCATATTGGGTTCATGTGTACCCAATATGGCCCAAACGAACGTTTTTACAAAAATCTTCCCTGCACGCATGTTATTATTTGGAACTGGCAAGGCGCTGTAGTTGTAACTTACTGACTTTGTACACAACTAGAAGCAATCGCTAACCTTAGGTAGGCCATATTGGGTTCAGGTGCCTTACATAGGAAATAAACCCGCCGTATAGCTGCCGGGAACTTTCGTCGGCTTGAAAATACTTTATTGTTTAATAACGGTAATACGATTTATTCACACTAAAATTTTAAGTCAGAGTATTAGGAGGATTCCCGTCTCGATCACGACTTCGGGAAATGACTTCCCCCGACTTTTCGGGATCCAGAGCAGTCAGGAAATATCGAGTGGTCACTTTAAAAAGTCGTTTTCTGCGTTGTAAGTGTCTGGAACTTATTCGAAATTGTTATTTTTTATTCCAGAAATAAAAAAAAAACAATCACTTAAGGTGAAAATGACGTGTAGAACTCGAGATTTCCAGAGCTTCGGAAAATTTAGAACAATCCCCGTCCCGACCAAAACAATTCTGTCCCGTACACTTCTACCTTTGAGTTATTGAGAGTAAAGTCTATATATTATACCAACATCTTACATCTACATAGTATATTTTTCAGATAAATGGGGATTAGTGTTGCCCACAAACGAGACGGGACGAGACTTTGACCTGTCTCGTCTAGTGGAAATTCTGTCTCGTCCCGTGTCCCGTCTCGATTGATTGATTTGATTGATTTAGTTTATTTTACTTCGCGTTTTGTGCCTCTTGGCTAATTTGCGAAGATGGGGATGAGTGATGAAATGATGAAATTGATGAATGGACATTCACAAACAACCAAGCCCGACCAGGATTCGAACCCGGGACCCTTGCCGTCGCAGCGCGATGTGCTAACCACTCGGCCACAGGGTCGGGCTGTCCCGTCTCGAAAATATTCGTTTGTCTCGTCCCGTGTCCCGTCTCGAAAATATTCGTTTGTCTCGTCCCGTGTCTCGTCTCGAAGAGCTTTGTCCCGTCCCGTCTCGTCTCGTCTCGTTTTGTCTCGTTTCGTCTCGTAAAATTAATGTAGGATATCATGCCAACAAAAGTTAAGAGTGGGAAAAATATTATTCCCTAAAGTGGGTTAAACCTTTAAAAATAAGGTTTGTTAACTACAAGGACATTAATATTTAGTCTAAAATAAAGTTTGTTGATTACCAACAGCTAGATAGTTTATGGAATCTGCCTCATATTTCTGACGTCCATCTACTCTTCATCCATCGTACACTAAGGGAGCTTTCACACCGAAGAAACACGCGACAGGAGACAATTTGCATGGTGGGGTTGTAATCTTACAAAGTTACAAGCGACACGAACGAACCCCTGCCGTCTAAGGCAAGGGCAAGCGACAAGCGACACGGGCCTCTTCAGGTATAAGCAACTTTCACCGCCCATGCACAAACAACAGTGCCAGAGAACACGACACACGGTATTAATTAAACGGTCTAATCCGCACAACACACAAGCAACTATCGACACGAGCAGTTTGTTGAGTTGCTTCGGTTCGAAAGATTTCATGTAAGTGAGATTTGACACCGAAGCGACAAGCGACACGCGACACATGCCGCTTGGGAACGAGCCCATCAACGGCAATATTGCACACAGTAGCGGCATGAGAGGCTGCACAAGCCTGCGATGGATTGGTGGAATTCCCAAGCGACACGGGAGTATTCCACCGAAGCGACAAGCGACGCAATCTCACTTAGTCTATAAGCGAGCATTCCCCGCGCATGCGCTACCAATAGACAGAGGCGACACGATACACTATAGCTATTAGAAAGCGGCCAAGTCTGAGCGACACGTGTCGCTCGTCGTGTCGCCCCGCTACGGAAGGTTGCATTTATTATTGAGTGTTAATTTCCAAGCCGCAGATGCCGCTTGTTGTCTGTCTCATGATTCTTCTTACACCTTTGACTTCAGGTTGACTTTCACGTCAACGCAAAATATCTAAAGCCCGAATCACAAGGAACTGGAAATCCATTAAGAATGCCCTAGTAGGCGCTGGACTGGCTACCCATTTGCTTGTTTTCACCTGACACGATACTTGTTAGTTGTTTTGTTACTCTATTTGTCCATATGCTTTTGTTCCCATAATTCATTGCGCAGAGCAGACAATCTGTAAAGATGGACGAGCAATTTGAAGAATATTACTTTGTGCTTTTATTAAAAAATTTTAAATAAAGTATGGACTAGAAATTGGCTCGAAAAAAGTATGGTAATGAATGGGCTCACAAGCTTTTTGATGAACATGAGATTCGCAGGATTAATTCAGAAAAAAAATGTCACGTACACATCTCAACGCTTTGCATAAACACCTAAATATGAATCACCTGAACACGAATACACTGCACGTCATCTCTTTACTTTTTTTTTTTTATCGAGAAGCGGATACCTAACAAAAACAGCCAGCACTCGAAAACCACAGACAAAAAAAAAAAACTCTTTGCAAACTCACAGACTATCTTTGTGACAGTCAGATTTACTGACGTCATTATTATTATTGTCCATAGCGGTAAAAAAAGGTGTTGATTCAAAGCGTTGAGAGTTTTAAGTTGTAAGAATACATATTTGATTTTTGCCAAGCCGACGGGAGGAACGAGACGTTCACGTGTCTTAAGGGTGAGCACCTGAAGGGTCACGTTATGCGTCTAAAGCTTAGGAAATTCGACCGTAGTGACAAACATTTAAATATCTCGGTTTCCGGCGGTCAGATTCATGTGAAACTTATACCAGCGCAGCGGCATGTGTGCAAGGACAGATGTGTGGAGTTTCGTCGCGATCAAGCAACAATTACGGACGCCAGATCAAATCGGTTGTAATTGATCAGTTTGTGGACACCGGTTGCAATTGAGCTATGGCGACAGCGAGACTGAGGCTTAATCCGCTGAAACTCAACTTCGAGCACGGCTCGTCCCAGTTGGGAGACAATAGAGCAAAGTGAAATGACCTCTTCGGAAGCGTCACTTCAACGAACGCCTAGCGTCTCTTTTCAAAATCTAAATAAAACGAAGGACATGGTTTTTCGATACACAGTCTTACCGCGATCCTTGTAGCGAGAGCAGCTCCGTGCTACCTCTGCGTGTACAGTGGACTTCGTTGTGTTTTACGAACACCAGTGTGTGTGATAGACAGTAAGTCTACACGAGTGCGCCTACCTCAACCGCTGGGAGAAGTTGAAGCGAGACCGTGTTTTTGTGATTACCTTACGCCGTTTATAATTTGTTGAGAAACGAGGAACACCGGAAACTATGGCGGGCTAGAGGAAGAAGAGAGATGAGGGCGTTACGTCGATTCGCCCGATGTCAGAAGAGACTACGCCGATGATGCCTATCCGCCGCCATGGAGAGAGAGAGAGAGACGTCGAACGCCGCCCTATTGATACGCCGATGATGCCTATCCGCCGCCATGGAGAGAGAGAGAGAGACGTCGAACGCCGCCCTATTGATACGCCGATGATGCCTATCCGCCGCCATGGAGAGAGGGAGAGAGGTCGAACGCCGCCCTATTGATACGCCGATGATGCCTATCCGCCGCCATGGAGAGAGAGAGAAAGAGACGTCGAACGCCGCCCTATTGATACGCCGATGATGCCTACCAGCCGCCACGTTGACGTCCCGACGCCCAGACCACCGATCCCGAGGGGAAGAGAAACCGAGGAACCAGAAGTATGAAAACTTTTCGCATCTTCATCGTCGCGACCAAGGAAACCTTCCGTGTGAATACTATGTGTTTTTCAATCGCCCATAACGACGCCCGGATGCACTTCGGAAGCTGAGAGTTGGTAATGTATTCATCTGTGTGATTGTCAGCACGTGACGGCCCGATTGATTTAGAGAACGCCCTTGAAATTCGTCAACATTTTGAAAACGCCCACTCAACTCGAAATTTTATATCAAACTCCCGTCGCGCTTGTCATTTGTAATTTATTCGTCTCAGTTCGATTTTTCTTATTCCTTGTGATATTTTTTTAATGGTCTTAAATTTATTGTTGTTTGTGCTCCTTTGTATTTGTTTAAAGTGCGTACTATTAGAGTAAAGCGCCGCCCACTTAATTGTTTGATCTACTTGAGGTTTGTTCATTTTTTATGTGTCAGTGCTAGCTATGTCAGGCCGCATGTGTGATTATTTGGTAAAATTATTTGCCTGGTAATATGAATTGCTCGTCGCGGCGAAGTGTTTAAGTCCCGCCTGCTAGAGAGTATATGTTTGCGTCACTCAACGGAGGTTATTTGTTATGTTTGGAACCACGTGAGGTCTTGTAAAAGGAAAACGTCCGCCCACGTGAATGTAATTGCCGTTGAGACGCCTTTGTTTATGCTGATCAAATAATGTATTGTCACCGCGCCGACTAGTTTCTTTTTAAAAAAGGTGAACTTAAGTAAGGGCTGGCTAGGATTTGAGTAGCACTGGAGCAGAATCACAAATGACCTGATTAGACAAAAAGTAAGGTAAAATTAATTGAGAATGCAATAATTAGGGCTTATCGTCATAACACCTGTACATGTCATGTATCATTCTTTGTGTCGATGACCCCGTGAGAACTGAATGTGTGAATGAAAGTGAGAGTGAAAGAGGGGGAGCTGTAGTAAATTGATTTTTGTTTATTATGAATAGAATATACTTTTTATCTTCATGTTAATTTTGGGCTATATCATTTCGTACGCATGTCGCTACCCGCGATTTTCAGGTATACAGCTAGCCGCTTCCCGGCTACAGGTAAAGAGGCGGTTATTTGAAAGTACATATGTCTTTGTTTTAATTCGATATGGCTTATCACTATGCACTGTTGGTCACCGGTTCCTACACACGAACTTAACCTGGACCGTAACTCTATTTCGCTTGTCCGAGGGAGATTTGTCGCCTCTATCTAGGTAGTGGTAGCATTTGTTTTCCCGGGCAAGGGAGGGCGTTTCACATATTTGGCGCCCGAACAGGGACCGGTATATGGTAAATCGAAAGCACCCTCAGTGCAGAGGTATATGTCGTTTTTGTAAGGGCTACGTCAAGCGTATTGTGGTGTCATGTAACTGTGTTTCATTGTGAGATTTTATTGTTTTATTTTTGACTTGAGGTGGTAATGGAGATATTAGGCGTTTTTTTTGTCAAGGTAGTAAGGCAGCTACTTAAGGCGTTAGGCATTTTAAAATTTTTGTTTGGCATATGGCATTAGGCGTTAAGTTGAGTTCTGGCAAAGGGGGAATCGACCGCCCTTATCTTTTTTCGTTTGTGAATTGTTTAAATATATATATTGGTATATATTGTGAGCGCTCACGTTTACGCTTGTCAGCGAGCATTGAGAATCGACCGAGGGTTGAATATTTGATTTCATGAAATTGCGCAACCGCCGCATCGAGAACTTAAACATGAGTGACGTAAGGGTGATTTGCGATGTCTGCAGCGAGGAGTTCCCAGAAAGTGAAAACGTCGGCACAGCTAGACAGGTTTGTTGCCGGTGCGATGTCCCGTTAAGTCCGCGTGAAGAAACCAGTCTACCGAACAGCGGGGGGCAAGCCAATGAGACCAGCGCGCAACAGGCATCTCTGGGAGAAGCAGAACGGGTCAACGAAGCAGTTAGCCTCAGTGGTACCAACTCCCATCAGATCATCGAGATGCTACTGCGGATGGAAGCCAAGATGGAAGCTACGCGAAGCGGAATCGAAGCCTCGCTAAAATCAAAGATGGAAGACACCCAAAGCAAGATAGAGGCCATCAGCACCCAGATGCGAGAGTAGTGTAATTGGATTGTTTCAAAGTCATACTTAGTAGGTATTGTTTTTTTTTATCAATTGAATATTATTTTTTGACATATTTTGACAATTTTTTGTCGATGTTTTAGCGTTTGACGATTTTTCAGTGCAATTTTCACCGCTTCTCATTTTTTTCCCACTCATACTTGGTAGGTATGCATTTGTAGCTTTTTTTTTATGAATTGAAAATCAGTTTTTGACATATTTTGACAAATTTTTGTCGATGTTTTAGCGTTTAGCGATGTTTTTGTAAAATTTCCTATTTTTTTTTTTCCCACTCGTACTTGGTACGAATGCCACGATCTTACGTGATATAACTTAACCTATTCATTTTTTTTTTGTGCTAAACTACACGAGAGCCTCTACGTGCTTTGACCTACTTTAGAGTAGAACCATAAAGACAGAGCTGCAACTGAAAGTGAGGCTCGAAGTGAGGCTTGGTAAGGCTCGACTTAATAGTTTGCTCTTGTAAGACATAAGCCTTATTTTCTCGCAGCATTGCAAACATTTTACTCGAAATAAAATCACCAAGGTTTTTTTCTTGGTCTAACCTATGTTATTGAACTGCGTTGTCACGTCCAAACCTGCATGACTTCCGAACACTATTGGTTTTATTTATATTTTTTTTTTACGTATAGGTGTATATGATGAATCCCCAAACAGATTTTTCCTAAGTCTTACTGTTTCCAAGATAACCCCACTTCCGGTTGCCATTTTGGATTTCTGAACATAGGTTCTATTCATATTTTTTCTCACGTATAGGTGTACCTGATGAATATGCAAACAGATTTTTCCTAAGTCTTACAGTTTCCAAGATAACCCCACTTCCGGTCGCCATTTTGGATTTTCGAACATAGGTTCTATTCATATTTTACATACATATAGGCGTACGTGACGAATCCGCAAACAGATTTTTTCTAAGTCTTACCGTTTCAAAGATAACCCCACTTCCGGTCGCCATTTTGGATTTCCAAGCATAGGTTCTATTCATATTTTACTTACATATAGGCGTACATGACGAATCCGCAAACAGATTTTTCCTAAGTCTCACTGTTTCCAAGATAACAGTAGAGGTACTTGGCCGGTTCTGGAACCGAAAATGAGGCTCGGTGAGGCTCGCCTTAATGGACTTGTCTCGTAAGGCAATGAGCCTCATTTTCTGGCAGTGTTGCCAGCTGCTTACTCGAAAAAATCACCAAGGTTTTTTTTGGGTCAAACGTAGCCTAAAGCAAGGAGCTGGCAATCTTGCTTGAGGCTCGCCTAATGGGCGGTTTCACAAACCGAAAATGGGGCTCGGTTGGGCTCGGTGGGGCTCGCCAAACCTCAAAAACTTATTTTCTCTCCATGTTCCGCGCCTCATTTATTGCGCTGACGATGTTTCACAGCGTAGAAAACAGCACCAAAACATCAAAAACTCACTCTGATTATTTGGAGCTCACCAAAACCTCAAAAACTTATTTTTATTAATTGAGGTTCACCAAACCTCAAAAACTCTCATTTTCTCTCTATGTTCAGCGCCTTATTTATTACGCTGACACAACGTGATGAGTAAATAATGCAGTCTCTTATTTTTGAAGGATGAATGCACCTTATCGTAATTTTCCAAGCCCCGGTCAAATGTTTGTATATCGTGACCTTTGTAAACCTCTCTCTCGGGAACAATGTGCCACACACACGCGCGCGCGTGCCTATATTGTGACGCAAACAAACAAACAAATAATATTTTTTTTAAGATTTTTGGCCCCTAACCCCACTTCCGGTCGCTATTTTGGATTTCCGAGCATAGGTTCTATTCATATTTTACTTACATATAGGCGTACGTGATGAATCAGCAAACAGATTTGTCCTAAGTCTTACCGTTTCTAAGATAACCCTACTTCCGGTTGCTATTTTGGATTTCCGAACATAGGTTCTATTCATATTTTTTCTCACATATAGGTGTACGTGATGAATCACCAAACAGATTCTTCCTAAGTCTTACTGTTTCCAAGATAATCCTACTTCTGGTTGCTATTTTGGATTTCCGAGCATAGGTTCTATTCATACTTTTTCTCACATGTAGGCGTACGTGATGAATCCGCAAACAGATTTTTCCTAAGTTATGAATTGGAGGGTTCTATGGCAACCTATATTAATTCTCGTAAGAGAACAGAAAACACAAAAAAAAACAAAAAAAAGAATACTGTGGTCACTACAACAAATAGTCTTCTTCAACCCCTATCTAACAAACCAAAAAAAATCATCATCCTAACTAGAACCATGTAACTAACATTGTGATGACTCATATTAAGTACCTCTTAATTGTATTACTTATAAGGGTATACTCTATAAAAGTATATGAAACAGGTGGTTTTAATACGGTCCGCGCTTTTATTATATAAGACGGCATATACTGCAGATCAGTCAGTCTCGTGAGAGCAGCCGAAGAGTACGGACGTTCTGTTGCAATGCTTCTTGGTTTTTGTAAAAATAATAGGTATTTAATTTTTTTTGAAGCCACATACCATCTATTATTTCAAGTTCAAAGGTGTTTCACGTGGTTTTTCATAGTAATTTCGATCAGATTGAATTTTGACGTGATCGTGAATTTTCTATTTCACCTCAAGAAATTCTATATAAATAACATACCTGAAAATTGTATCGCTATATACTAGACTTTTTGATTTCTGTGATTTTCGAAAAAGCAATGGCATCCACCACCAGTTTCAATTGTAAAAATGATAAAACTGAATGTGTTACTTGTGGGAAGCTAATCTCAAGGAACAATTTATCGGTACACAGGGCAAGATGTGGCGAAACAGGTTCGAGAATTAATCGTTCGTTACCTTCTAAGCCTTGTGCTCGATGCGGAAAAATGATTAGCATTGCAAATTTAAGTAAACACCTCAAAATTTGCAAACCATCGACCGGACAAGCATCGAAAAGAAAAATCGATAATGCAGATACGGAAGCTTCTACTTCCAAGCAAATTAAATTATCCAATGAAGGCAAACCAATTAGATCTGCATTTAACGACCAACTCCAGGATTTTTCAATTAAGTCAGAACCAGGCCGTGACATCCTTAGTTTCTTGGACGAAACGAAAACACCTGTACTAAATATTTTGAAAGATAAACTTGAAAACAACTCTATAAAAGTATATGTTGTTCTGTTTTCTGAATACGAGAAAGTTGATGGCACAACGAGTATTTTTTATCATCGTACAAAAAACCAGACTCTTCATTTGGCGGACGTCGAAAATTTAGACAACTTCTATTATAAAGTTTCCAACGAGCTGGTTAAGAAACACGACGATTTCGAGGCTAAAGGGTCGGGATGGTCTCTGTGTGGAAGCCCTCACACGTTAACCGTTTACGTGAACCAATTCTCGCCTCTTTGCGCTTCCAGCTACGTTTCTCTTCCACCGAACATGCAACACAAGAGGGCTGTGTTAAATATACAGAACAGCGATAACAAGTGTTTTCTCTGGTGTGTGTTGGCTGCACTGCATCCTGTTTATTGCAAAAATAATCCAGAACGGATTTATCATTACAAGCAATACGAGTCCGAATTTGAAAGTGTAATGTCTGACATCGAATACCCGGTGACATTGTCGGATATAACAAAGTTCGAAAATCGTACAGGAAAACGCATCGCTATTAATGTGTATTCCTTCACGTCAGATAAATATCTCGTGCACCCTGTCAGGATAAGCGATATCGACGATGACGATGCTTGTGTAATAAATCTCCTTCTTATTTCCAACGAGGATGATCATCACTACACGCTAATTCGTTCTCTATCACGTTTGGTCAGAAGTCAAACTACCAAGTATGCAAACAACATCGAAGTTTGCCCGAGATGCCTAACCACGTTCGACGATCGTGACCGACGTGATCATCAAAATCTTCATAGTCGTCAAATTGCTCTGGAGAAACTTGCCGAACATAAAATTTATTGCGGTGACAACAGACCGGCTAGAATGTTGATGCCCGAAACGAACGAAGTCGAAGAATTCAAAATGCACAAGGCATTGTTGGAACATCCCGCAATCATCGTCGCAGATTTCGAGGCGTTCCTCAAACCACTCTCCTACTGCGAACCGGATCCTGAAATTTCCTCCACAACACCGTACCAGCTTCATCAACCTAATAGTTTCGGCTATGTTGTTGTACGACGTGATAAAATAAATGAAGCATATATATACCGCGGGCCAAATGTAATCGAACACTTCCTGGAAAAAATGGTGGAGGAGGTTGAGGTAATTGGTAGCGTACTGCTTACATCAAAACCGATGGTACCTTTAACTGAAAATGAACTTCAAAATTACAATTCCACTGAGGTGTGTCCGGTATGTGATCAAAGTTTCACTGATGAGAACAAAAAAATATTCCACCACGATCATTTCAGCGGAAACTACATAGGTGGAATTTGCAACACGTGCAATCTTAAAATCCAGAAACCTAAATTCATCCCCATATTCTTTCACAACGGAAGCGGATATGATTTTCACCACCTGGTGAGACATCTTGGCTACGATCCGAAACGTATAGGTGTCTTGGCCGAGAATGAAGAACGCTATATTAGTCTCAGCAAGCAAGTGTCGATTCCGGGAACGAAAAATACAATCGAGATGCGCTTCCTGGATTCGTATAGATTTCTCTCTGCAAGTCTGGATGCTTTAGCGAACAAACTCACCGACGATCAATTTAAAATAACTGGAGCTAGTTTTCCTAACGTAGACATAGAACTCGTTAGACGTAAAGGGATTTATCCTTACGAATACGTTAGTGATGGTTCTAAATTTAACGACGACGCTCTTCCACTTCCAAGAGAATTTTACAGCAGACTCAGAGAGAAAGGAATCGCGGACGAAGAATACCAACATGCGCAACTCATGTGGGAGAAATTAGGATGTAGGACACTCGGAGACTACCACGATGCCTATTTAAAATTGGACGTGACGATACTCGCGGATGTTTTTCAAGCGTTCAGGAAAACGGCAACGAATATTTATAAATTAGATCCAGCGTATTTCTACAGTCTACCGGGATTAGCGTGGTCGGCAATGTTATTCCAGACAAAGGTCAAGCTGGAACTGATATCGGACGTTGACATGTTGCTATTTATCGAAAGAGGGATACGAGGTGGAATGGTGCAATGCGTACAGAGACATGCGAAAGCTAATAACGTACACATGAAAGAAGATTACGATTCAAATCGAGCATCGAATTACATCTTCTACTCTGACGTTAATAATCTCTACGGACATGCCATGGTACAGAAACTTCCTTACGGGGGATTCGAATGGTTAGATCCCACTTCGATAGACATTATTCATTTCGACGATAGCGAGTGTGGTTTCTTCGCAGAGGTAGATCTCCAATTCTCCGACCACCTGCACGACACGTTTTCGGATTTGCCTCCGACTCCCGAAATCAAATGTCCACCCGACTCGGTTCAAGACAAGCTTTTGTTAACATTGGACCCTAAACAGAGATACGTCGTCCACTACAAGAATCTCCGGTTTTTGATTGGGAAGGGTGTTCAGATAGTAAATGTTAGAAGAATACTAAAGTTTAAACATTCCACGTGGTTAAGACCTTACATAGAAACTAACACACAACATAGAACAGCTGCCACTTCCGATTTAGACAAGGACTTCTTTAAATTAATGAACAATGCGGTGTACGGAAAGACCATGGAGAATGTTAGAAAGCACGTAGACGTGAAATTAATTTCCGATAAGAATAAATGTCGGAAGTGGATAGCCGATCCTAGATTCAAGTCGAGAAAAATTTACAACGAGAATTTGGCATTTTTCAATCTAGATATAAAATTGATGAAATTCAGAAAACCAATTTACGTTGGCGCAACGGTTCTCAACTTGTCGAAACTTTACATGTTCGAATTTCATTACGACGTGATGAAACCCTTCTACAATGATAAAATATCACTTTTGTACACGGACACCGACAGCTTCATTTACAGCATACAAACACCTAACCTATACGAAGACATAAAAAATCCTTCCATGCTTGAGTATTTCGATACTTCTGCGTATCCTCAACCCAACAGATTTGGGATTCCATCTCGTAACAAAAAAGTCCTAGGTAAACTGAAAGATGAATGTAACGGTGATATTATTGTCGAGTTCGCGGGTTTGCGTTCGAAGATGTATGCCATGAGAACAGAGAGTAGCGTCACGAAGAAAGCAAAAGGTGTGGGCAAGAATACGGTGGAGAACAAACTCACCTTCCACGATTACATCGATTGCCTTTACTCACAATCGACGATACTAAGTATAGAACAAAGAATCCAAAGTGTAGACCACGTGATTACAACAAACGAAGTTAGGAAGGTAGCATTAGATCCGCACGACGATAAAAGATGTATTTTGTCTTGTGGAATCCACACGTTGCCTTGGGGACACTATCGTTTAGAAATAGTAAAAATTGTAGGCAATGCAATTGAAAAAAAAATAAACTTAAATAACTATAACTAAAATAAAAAAAACTTTGACTGTCTCAAATTATCACATACACAATAAAGAACTAGCAAGGACAATGAATCTCTTTGGTTTCCGAAAGCAAACAATGGAGACTGTACACCGCAAGGCAGATCATGAATTTCTACCTTCCATGTTATCTAAACTCAACGGCCTGTTGATCAATCAATTTTCAAAACGTTGCTCTTCTTGCTGGAACAGGGACGATTTCGGATTCGCGACGATCGACGTGACGAGGAAACCCAACGACGGAAAATACAGAAACAAAATCAACGACTTTCAAAACGTTGCAACGTTGTGAGAAACGTTTCTTACAACGTTGCAACGTTTTGAAAGTCGTTGATTTTGTTTCTGTATTTTCCGTCGTTGGGTTTCCTCGTCACGTCGATCGTCGCGAATCCGAAATCGTCCCTGTTCCAGCAAGAAGAGCAACGTTTTGAAAATTGATTGATCAACAGGCCGTTGAGTTTAGATAACATGGAAGGTAGAAATTCATGATCTGCCTTGCGGTGTACAGTCTCCATTGTTTGCTTTCGGAAACCAAAGAGATTCATTGTCCTTGCTAGTTCTTTATTGTGTATGTGATAATTTGAGACAGTCAAAGTTTTTTTTATTTTAGTTATAGTTATTTAAGTTTATTTTTTTTTCAATTGCATTGCCTACAATTTTTACTATTTTCTAAACGATAGTGTCCCCAAGCAACGTGTGGATTCCACAAGACAAAATACATCTTTTATCGTCGTGCGGATCTAATGCTACCTTCCTAACTTCGTTTGTTGTAATCACGTGGTCTACACTTTGGATTCTTTGTTCTATACTTAGTATCGTCGATTGTGAGTAAAGGCAATCGATGTAATCGTGGAAGGTGAGTTTGTTCTCCACCGTATTCTTGCCCACACCTTTTGCTTTCTTCGTGACGCTACTCTCTGTTCTCATGGCATACATCTTCGAACGCAAACCGCGAACTCGACAATAATATCACCGTTACATTCATCTTTCAGTTTACCTAGGACTTTTTTGTTACGAGATGGAATTCCAAATCTGTTGGGTTGAGGATACGCAGAAGTATCGAAATACTCGAGCATGGAAGGATTTTTTATGTCTTCGTATAGGTTAGGTGTTTGTATGCTGTAAATGAAGCTGTCGGTGTCCGTGTACAAAAGTGATATCTTATCATTGTAGAAGGGTTTCATCACGTCGTAATGAAATTCGAACATGTAAAGTTTCGACAAGTCGAGAACCGTTGCACCAACGTAAATTGGTTTTCTAAATTTCATCAATTTTATATCTAGGTTGAAAAGTACCAAATTCTCGTTGTAAATTTTTCTCGACTTGAATCTAGGATCGGCTATCCACTTCCGACATTTATTCTTATCGAAATTAATTTCACGTCTACGTGCTTTCTAACATTCTCCATGGTCTTTCCGTACACCGCATTGTTCATTAATTTAA